>NC_068292.1:43632909-43710945 GCF_025860055.1 Xyrauchen texanus
CGGAGGAAAGCTGGTGTGTCAGACAGATCGATTCTCTCACATCCAGGAGATCAGAGGAGGAGAGATGGTTGAGGTTTGTACTAAGTTTAAGGAGTTACAGTACACCAACTAACACTAACAGGCCATGCAGTATGTGCTCCTCTACGGCCATCTTTGAAATGCCAGCGTTTGTACTGCTAATATCATCTTTGTTCACTTTTCAGACTCTGACAGTCGGAGGAACCACAATGATCAGGAAGAGCAAAAAGATGTGAAGTGGCTCCTCAAGCTGACAGTTTGATTATGATGTCACCAGCTATTTAAATAAATCTCTGATTTATCCATATATGTTTCATGTGTGTTTTTGTTTCTTTAAACTGCACACGGGGTCCTTCATCACATATAGAGCAAACTTTGAAAGTGTTTCCCAAGCTACAGGCTTCTTTTAAAAATGCTACATTACACGTTACTATCAAAAAAGTTGCTAATGACACACAAGGGCATAATAACAACACAAGGGCGCACTAATGACACACAAGTGCACACTAATGCACAAGGGCGCACTAATGACACACAAGGGCGCACTAATGACACACAAGTGCGCACTAATGACACACAAGGGCGCACTAATGACACACAAGGGCGCACTAATGACACACAAGGGCATAATAACAACACAAGGGCGCACTAATGACACACAAGTGCACACTAATGCACAAGGGCGCACTAATGACACACAAGGGCGCACTAATGACACACAAGTGCGCACTAATGACACACAAGTGCACACTAATGCACAAGGGCGCACTAATGACACACAAGGGCGCACTAATGACACACAAGTGCGCACTAATGACACACAAGTGCACACTAATGCACAAGGGCGCACTAATGACACACAAGGGCGCACTAATGACACACAAGTGCGCACTAATGACACACAAGTGCACACTAATGACACACAAGGGCATAATAACAACACAAGGGCGCACTAATGACACACAAGTGCACACTAATGCACAAGGGCGCACTAATGACACACAAGGGTGCACTAATGACACACAAGTGCGCACTAATGACACACAAGTGCACACTAATGCACAAGGGCGCACTAATGACACACAAGGGCGCACTAATGACACACAAGTGCGCACTAATGACACACAAGTGCACACTAATGCACAAGGGCGCACTAATGACACACAAGGGCGCACTAATGACACACAAGTGCGCACTAATGACACACAAGTGCACACTAATGACACACAAGGGCATAATAACAACACAAGGGCGCACTAATGACACACAAGGGCATAATAACAACACAAGGGCGCACTAATGACACACAAGGGCATAATAACAACACAAGGGCGCACTAATGACACACAAGGGCATAATAACAACACAAGGGCGCACTAATGACACACAAGGGCATAATAACAACACAAGGGCGCACTAATGACACACAAGTGCGCACTAATGACACACAAGTGCACACTAATGACACACAAGGGCATAATAACAACACAAGGGCGCACTAATGACACACAAGGGCATAATAACAACACAAGGGCACACTAATGACACACAAGTGCACACTAATGACACACAAGGGCATAATAACAACACAAGGGCGACTAATGACACACAAGTGCACACTAATGACACACAAGGGCATAATAACAACACAAGGGCACTAATGACACACAAGGGCATAATAACAACACAAGGGGCACTAATGACACACAAGGGCATAATAACAACACAAGGGCACTAATGACACACAAGTGCACACTAATGACACACAAGGGCATAATAACAACACAAGGCGCACTAATGACACACAAGTGCACACTAATGACACACAAGGGCATAATAACAACACAAGGGCACTAATGACACACAAGTGCACACTAATGACACACAAGGGCATAATAACAACACAAGGGCACTAATGACACACAAGGGCATAATAACAACACAAGGGCACTAATGACACACAAGTGCACACTAATGACACACAAGGGCATAATAACAACACAAGGGCGACTAATGACACACAAGTGCACACTAATGACACACAAGGGCATAATAACAACACAAGGGCGACTAATGACACACAAGTGCACACTAATGACACACAAGGGCATAATAACAACACAAGGGCGACTAATGACACACAAGTGCACACTAATGACACACAAGGGCATAATAACAACACAAGGGCGCACTAATGACACACAAGTGCACACTAATGACACACAAGGGCATAATAACAACACAAGGGCGCACTAATGACACACAAGTGCACACTAATGCACAAGGGCGCACTAATGACACACAAGGGTGCACTAATGACACACAAGTGCGCACTAATGACACACAAGTGCGCACTAATGACACACAAGTGCACACTAATGCACAAGGGCGCACTAATGACACACAAGGGCATAATAACAACACAAGGGCGCACTAATGACACACAAGGGCATAATAACAACACAAGGGCGCACTAATGACACACAAGTGCACACTAATGACACACAAGGGCATAATAACAACACAAGGGCGCACTAATGACACACAAGTGCACACTAATGACACACAAGGGCATAATAACAACACAAGGGCGCACTAATGACACACAAGTGCACACTAATGACACACAAGGGCATAATAACAACACAAGGGCGCACTAATGACACACAAGTGCACACTAATGACACACAAGGGCATAATAACAACACAAGGGCGCACTAATGACACACAAGTGCACACTAATGACACACAAGGGCATAATAACAACACAAGGGCGCACTAATGACACACAAGTGCACACTAATGCACAAGGGCGCACTAATGACACACAAGGGTGCACTAATGACACACAAGTGCGCACTAATGACACACAAGTGCACACTAATGCACAAGGGCGCACTAATGACACACAAGGGCGACTAATGACACACAAGTGCGCACTAATGACACACAAGTGCACACTAATGCACAAGGGCGCACTAATGACACACAAGGGCAGCACTAATGACACACAAGTGCGCACTAATGACACACAAGTGCACACTAATGACACACAAGGGCATAATAACAACACAAGGGCACTAATGACACACAAGGGCATAATAACAACACAAGAGCACTAATGACACACAAGTGCACACTAATGACACACAAGGGCAAGCACTAATGACACACAAGTGCACACTAATGACACACAAGGGCATAATAACAACACAAGAGCACTAATGACACACAAGTGCACACTAATGACACACAAGGGCATAATGACACACTAATGACAACACAAGGGCATAATAATGACAACACAAGTGCACTAATGACACACAAGTGCACACTAATGACACACAAGGGCATAATAACAACACAAGGGCACTAATGACACACAAGTGCACACTAATGACACACAAGGGCATAATAACAACACAAGAGCACTAATGACACACAAGTGCACACTAATGACACACAAGGGCATAATAACAACACAAGGGCACTAATGACACACAAGTGCACACTAATGACACACAAGGGCATAATAACAACACAAGGGCGCACTAATGACACACAAGTGCACACTAATGACACACAAGGGCATACTAATGACACACAAGTGCACACTAATGCACAAGGGCGCACTAATGACACACAAGGGTGCACTAATGACACACAAGTGCGCACTAATGACACACAAGTGCACACTAATGCACAAGGGCGCACTAATGACACACAAGGCGCACTAATGACACACAAGTGCACTAATGACACACAAGTGCACACTAATGCACAAGAGCACTAATGACACACAAGTGCACACTAATGACACACAAGGGCATAATAACAACACAAGGGCACTAATGACACACAAGTGCACACTAATGACACACAAGGGCATAATAACAACACAAGGAGCACTAATGACACACAAGGGCATAATAACAACACAAGGGCACTAATGACACACAAGTGCACACTAATGACACACAAGGGCATAATAACAACACAAGGAGCACTAATGACACACAAGTGCACACTAATGACACACAAGGGCATAATAACAACACAAAGGCACTAATGACACACAAGTGCACACTAATGACACACAAGGGCATAATAACAACACAAGAGGCACTAATGACACACAAGTGCACACTAATGCACAAGAGGCACTAATGACACACAAGGGTGCACTAATGACACACAAGTGCATACTAATGCACAAGAGCTAATGACACACAAGTGCACACTAATGCACAAGAGGCGCACTAATGACACACAAGAGCGCACTAATGACACACAATGCAATGACGCACTAATGACACACAAGTGCACACTAATGCACAAGGGCACACTAATGACACACAAGGGCGCACTAATGACACACAAGTGCGCACTAATGACACACAAGTGCACACTAATGCACAAGGGCGCACTAATGACACACAAGGGCGCACTAATGACACACAAGTGCACACTAATGCACAAGGGCGCACTAATGACACACAAGGGCATACTAACGACACACAAGGGCATACTAACGACACACAAGGGCGCACTAATAACACACAAGGGCGCACTAATGCACAAGGGCATACTAATGACACACAAGGGCATACTAACGACACACAAGGGCGCACTAATGCACAAGGGCGCACTAATGACACACAAGGGCGCACTAATGACACACAAGTGCACACTAATGCACAAGGGCGCACTAATGACGCACGGGCATACTAACGACACACAAGGGCGCACTAAGGACACACAAGGGCGCACTAATGACACACAAGTGCACACTAATGCACAAGGGCGCACTAATGATGCACGGGCATACTAACGACACACAAGTGCACACTAATGCACAAGGGCGCACTAATGACGCATGGGCATACTAACGACACACAAGGGCGCACTAACGACACACAAGTGCGCACTAACGACACACAAGGGTGCACTAACGACACACAAGGGCGCACTAACGACACACAAGGGCGCACTAAGGACACAAAAGTGCATAATAACAACACACAAGTGCATACTAACAACACACAAGTGCATACTAACAACACACAAGTGCATACTAAATTAAACTAGAAAACGCCCTAGTTCCAAAAAGGTGTGAAACAGCAACAATTATGCTAACTGCTTAATTTGCTTGTAACCACCCTTGCAAAAATTAAGAGTTCACTGCAAATTTGCCCGATCAAAACTGTTGCGATAACCAGGGGTGAACTGGCCATAGGGTGAACCGGGACTTTTCCCAGTGGGCCCTCCAGCGAAACGGGTGCCGAATGGGGGTGGTGCTAAGCTGCACGTTCACCACAGATCGTTGTCACGTGCAAACGAGCTTTGCTGCAAAATTGTCCATTGTTGCCAAAGGTTTGCTGGAGGTTCACCACCACCGGCGAATCTCAAGCTCATTTGCATGTGAACATAATGAACGGCATGTTAGCGGCTAGTTTAGACTTTTACGTGAACTGTCCGAACAAATTGCTTCACTAAAATTAATTGCACTTCTCAATCCTATGTAGTAAATACTGTATGTGAATTGGTGAATCGTATATATTTGAACTGGTTCATTCTGAATTAGTGAACAGTTCATTTTATTTGTTATATATTTATTAGTTAATTAGCGCACAAATCTCTTGACTATTGTCACACTATTGTCAGCGGAACGTTGAGGCTGTGATTCAGAATGTTTGCCAGTTGAGGGCGCTATTGTGCCACTGGTAAATTTGACAGCCACAGGAATAAATAACGTTGCTCTTTTGCTCAGTTTTGGTCTCAAAAATATTTGGTGGGCGGAGTTTTGGGAAGAGGGGCGTGGCTAATTCAACGGATCAGTCACGAGAAAGCTTCAGAATGCTAAAATTGCTTACAGCACCTTTAAGGATTGAGAACATGAAGCGGTAAATTGCGAAACGTTAGCAAAAGCTGACATCGCAAGTTCTAGGATCATGTTAGCGCCGGTTCTAATCTAATTTCGAGTCGATTTGATTCCAAACGATTCTGAGTCTTATTTGGTGAATCGATTCAACCGTTCACAGAAAAGAACCGGTTCAAAAGCATCTCTACGAGACCGCCAAGTGAAGCACATTTCATTTTCATAATTTTCATCTTTCGTTCTTTCTTGACAGCGGTGATGGCCACACATTCGGCCCCGTTTCGTGGCCGACCCATCGGGAACAGTCCCGGTTCTCCTTATGGCCAGTCTGCCCCTGGTTATCTCAACAGTTATGATTGGGTTATTGCACAGCTCGTGAGCTTTTTCTGGAAAAAAGTAGCCGTGGCCGCATTTGCATATCATTAAATGAATCAGTTATTGGCCTCATTAAGCTACTTTAAAAATATATATAAATCTGATGCATCATTGTATGCCACTGATATTAACTTATATTCATAATCTAGTTAACTAGTGCATGGGGTTTATTGGCATCGTATGATAAATTGTCCCATTTGGTGGTTTCTTGAGGATGCCGAAAATCGTGCTTGCACGTGAAGCGTCTGAGACGAGTACTCGATCCGTAACGGAAACACGATTGGTACTGCGCATGTGCAAAAATGCGTCTACTTCCTGTCTGAAGTATGTCGAAACAATTTACGGCAATTCTAGACAGTAGTTATTTGACACTACCCGATCAGTACCGGAGATAGCTTAACTAGTGATTCTCTTGATATAAAGACAATAATTGTATTGTTCCTATTGATGCATATTTCTTATTTCTCCCCTACGAGAGTTTTGTATGTTTTTTTCTTGTTAAATATGAGTTTTCGCACATGCGCAGTACCAATCGAGTAGTGACACAGACCAGTCACGCTTCGTTTTACTCTTACGTGCCATCGTGTTACTATGATAATAGTCCGGTGTGCAACACGGTCTCATTTAAACGGTCCGGGACACATTGGCAATGCGGTTCACCTCACGTTTATTGTCGCTTCTGAAGCACGATGTTTTGCGATGAAAATAAAGCATTAAATAATCACGCACATTTACAAGCTCCGCTAATGCACCGGAACGGATCTATAGATGATAGGCTCCGCCTATGTTTCACGTGGGTCAACTTGTTGACGTCACTGTTGTACGCACGCTTTATTAATTAGATAAAAGCGTTTATTTAGTTAAGGACCCTGACAAAAATTAACCATTATTTTTATTAAGGGCAAACTTAGTAACATAATATTCTTACTTTGGATTTGGCATTAATATATATATATATATATATATATATATATATATATATATATATATATATATATATAAAAAAAAATTCTGGCAAATAACAAACCATACCGAAACCGTGACCCTAAAACCGTGAAACAAACCCCTATTATATATATATTTATGTATATTTAAACATGTTTTTTAAATAATATCATTTTAAAATATGATTAATATTTGAAAGTCTGCATGAAATGAAAATTCACCCTAATATATTTTTAAATGCATGTTATTGTGAACAGTTCATCCATGTATAGGTTTTATTTATTTTATTTGTATTGCTTTTTTAACCTCGTAATCTTTAATCAAAATGTAATGTCGATCTTCTGGTGAAAAGTCAGACTTCTCTCTGGTGACGTAACCAGGACATCGAGTCATTTAGTCCGCTTAAACCCCGCCCCTTTCTTATAAATACCGCAACCTTGTGTAGAGTCGAACGAAGCCTCAATCGCATATTGGTGACGATGGCAAGGTGTATTTTCATCCGTTTTCCTTCAAAACTATCCTTTACCTAAACTTCCTTGGTTATGTGCCAGCTGGCTTGAATATACACATCAAATGAGGAGGAATAACAGCGAATTTGTGGTTGTGTTTGAGACATTGCATGTCTGAATTGTTAAGGTGATCACTAATGAATGCAAGGCTTCGGATGCCTCTGGAGTTTATTTACTTGTATGTCACCAAATCAATTATTTTGCACAAAAAGCTATAAAACAAAAAAATAAATAAATATAAGATTTAACTAAAATATTTATAATTTTTATCACCTCGGACAACCTTATTGGTCAACAACCCATATATAAATGGAATAGTCAATATTTTAATATTCGTTATGCAATAATTATTAGAATAGCAAATACTATTTTAATTTCACAAAGTTGTGCTTTGCTGGCCATTTATACAGTGAGATATACGCCTCAATCCGGGTGGCGGAGGACGAATCCAAGTTGCCTCTGCATTTGAGACCATCAAGCTTTACATCTTATCATGTGACTTGAGCACGTTACCAAGGAGACGTAGTGCATGTGGAGGCTTCACGCTATTCTCCGCGGCATCCACGCACAACACCACATTATAGTGACCACGATGTTACACCACGTGACTCTACCCTCCCTAGCAACCGGGCCAATTTGGTTGCTTAGGAGACCTGGCTGGCGTCTTTCAGCACGTCCTAGATTCAAACTCGTGACTCCAGGTGTGAAAGCCCGCTTCCTGGATCAGATGACGTCATCGAAAATAATATAGCATCATGGAACGCTGAACCAATCGGCTTGGTGCAAAAAGTCATCCATATGTGGGCAGAGAGACATGCGATTGCATATGGCCACCAGGAGATGGCGCCAAGTGCTTGACATTGATCACACAAATGGCACAGAATGAAACTCAATTCTGTGAAATCTCACGATTGAAATCATGTTTGCATGCTACGGAAACCTTTAGTCATTGTTGTGTTTGCGTGAGGAATTAGAACTTATGTACAATTATGCTTTTAATAAAGCATTAAAGATAAATTGGGCATTTTAGACACTTTTTGTAATGCATGATTGGCAACAAAAGCAGTTTTTATTATATAATGTCAAATTAGAAAAATCGCTACGATTTGAAACAGCAGCCACCGTAAATAACCTTCAGTGAAACTAAATGCTTTATTCGTTATATGTTCGGAATATTATACCATTATGCTTCTCTTTATGATGTTGTGTAGTATGTGTATTGTGCACGCCATACAGTAATTTTCTGTATGGATTAAAAAAATGCCAAAAAATCCATCTTTATTTCTGACATGAGAGAGGACACCACTCACAGAATTAATTTACATAATGAACTCAAAATAGGCAAGAAAACTCTAGCTGAAGTCCATCAAGACTAGCGATAGCGGACACGGCTACATGGGAAACATACTAAAAAATACGGCATCTAAACCTAAACATCAGTTAGCCAATTCTTTTATAGTTATGCGTGCCGTGTTTGACATTTTCGCCCCAATTTGGAACCCCCAATTTAACAATGCGCTCCAAGTCCTCGTGGTGGCGTAGTGACTCAATCCGGGTGGCGGAGGACGAATCTCAGTTGCCTCCGCGTCTGATACCGTCAACCCGCGCATCTTATCACATGGGCGCGTTACTGTGGAGACCTAGCGCGTGTGGAGGTTTCACGCTATTCTCCGCGGCATCCACGCACAACTCACGACGCCACCCATCAAGAGCAAGAACCACATTATAGCGACCACGAGGAGGTTACCCCATGTGACTGTACCCTCCCTAGCAACCGGGCCAATTTGGTTGCTAAGGAGACCTGGCTGGAGTCACCCTGGATTCGAACTCGCGACTTCAGGTGTGATAGTCAGCATCGATACTCGCTGAGGCGTAGCGACTCAACCCTGGTGGCGGAGGACGAATCTCAGTTGCCTCCGCGTCTGATACAGTCAACCCGTGCATCTTATCACGTGGGCGCGTTACCGTGGAGACCTAGCGTGTGTGGAGGTTTCACGCTATACTCCGCGGCATCCACACACAACTCGCGACGCGCCACCGAGAGCGAGAACCACATTATAGCGACCACGAGGAGGTTACCCCATGTGACTCTACCCTCCCTAGCAACCGGGCCAATTTGGTTGCCAAGGAGACATGGGTGCTGAGCTACCCATGCCCCCCAAGGCGTAGCGCTCTTAAAATAGGGCCCAATGTCCTTATTTGCTGAACATCTTCCCTTCCAGGAGTTAATAACAAATGTTTCATTTTTGGGTGAACTATCCCTCTACAGTTCCTGTTTGGATGATTTCGAGTTTTAGTATCGGTTCTTAATAATGTCCCATTTAATAATGAACCACTAATCACCACCACGAGGAGGTTACCCCATGTGACTCTACCCTCCCTAGCAACCGGGCCAATTTGGTTGCTAAGGAGACCTGGCTGGTGTCACCCTGGATTCGAACTTGCGACTTCAGGTGTGATAGTCAGCATCGATACTCGCTGAAGCCCCCTAACATGGACTAGTGAAGGCAAAATGATGGTTGAAAAACAGCATTTAAAAATGAGCCATTACCTTGTACATTCATTATATTTAACAGAAAAAAAAAAATGCATATTCATCTGTAACGCAAGCAAAAGTCCGTCAGAATTAAAAAGATGAATAAGCAGCACAACAGTACTTTGCATCCAAGTTTATTTTGAAATTCCCTTCTCCCTCTATACAAGAAAACAAATGACTTTCCACAAAGGCAGCAGTGAACTCTCAGTGATTTTAATGTTTAGGGCAGGAAAAATTAAAATAAAATCATAATCACAGTGTAACCTTTCTTTTTCTTTAAATACTCCTGCTGTTATCTTTGGCTGGGGGTTTGGCGGACGGTTTTGACCGTCGGGCCAGATTCTCGGAAGTTACAGTTCGAGCCAATGAAGCTGCAGGCTTCAACTTTACGAAAGCCAATGCAGGAATGTCGTGTTATACTCGGACAACTGAAAAAAAAAAATCAAAATGAAACAAAATAAGAACAAGCCGTCTGTGTTTGCAACACAGATCAAAAAAAAAAAAAAACACGATTTTTTTATATTTCATAAAATTGTATAGACAAAAAATAAATCTACAAAAATTGAACAAGTAATATTACACATGTTTTCGTTCAACTACACAAAGCCGAAGTTCTTGGTCTTGATGGCTAGTAAAAGTTTCTGTTTGAGAATCTGTTTGGAAGAGTAAAGTGGCACGTAAAGGCGAGAGATGCAGGTGTTGGCGGTGGGCAGGTGCTGGTCGTCTGGTGGGCGTATGGTGATGGAGGGCATAGGCTGAAATCCTTCTTCGCTGGCCGGCAGAGATGGACTGGAGGTCCAGAAGTATACCTGCGGGCGTCACAGCGATTTAATAACAAAGATCTGCTGTACTGGGCATTTATGTCAACTGGCTTTGAGTCAAGAAAGGGACGTACCAGATCTTGCCTCTCTGTCATGCTCATCTTCTCAACAATAGACCAAAACCAACGCTTGAACTGCAGCAGCTTCTCCGCATTTTCACCTCAAGTTGAAAATAGCAACAAGTATTTAAAATCAAGTCAAATTAAAACACTTCAATAAGGAGGGGGATCTTCAATTGAAGGATCTCGATATCCATTCTTTAATGGATTTAATATGCGACGTTAAGCACCGAGATCCGTCGAGTCCAAAGACGAGATCCACACAATCGATTTGTCAATGCCTCTTTTTAATGTCTTTTCTGGTCTTTACAGTCAGTTGTTGATCCAAAAAAGAAAATAGAAACTTCTAAGTATAAGAAAGAACAAGTGCCACTCCACTAATATTTATATATATTAAGTTTATCATTAATATTTGGTGAACGACAACAAAATGCAGAACTGATGGTTTTCTTAAAGAGACAGTGTTGTAAATTTCAATATAAATAATGAATTTAAAATCACTTAAACAATGCATGCCTAATTGAGAAACACTTAAGAAAACATGCATATCTCTTAAGCAAGGCCCTACTGAAATCTGTTTTATTGTTTCCCAAATTCCTTGTTTTAAAGTTTAATTTCATCATCAAAGTGGCGTCTAATCAAATTAATTCTTAAAACGTACTTTTCAACATGCCATTGCATTTTCAACCAACTTTAATTCAGTACAAATGCACTCTTGCTTGTGATATATTGTTTAATTTTATTATTATAATTTATTAATATATTATTTATTACTATTCATATTACTACAGTGAATATTACATTCTACTATAGAGTTGTAATACGTTTCTGATGCAATTTCTTCCATTTCAGGCATCTAGCTTTTATTTTGACGCACGCGAGCATTTATTTTTTGACGCACGCAAGCGTTTATTTTTTGACGCGAGCATGTAATTTAGACGCGAGCGTGTATTTTTAGACGCAAGCTTTTGAGCGTTTATTTTAGACTCGAGCATTTATTTTGACATACGCGAGCGTTTATTTTTTGACGTGAGCGATTATTGTTAGACGCAAGCTTTTGAGTGTTTATTTTGACGTTTATTTTGACATACGCGAGCATTTCTTTTTAGAAACGCAAGCTTGAGCGTTTATTTTAGACTCTAGCGCTTATTTTAGACGCAAGAGATTATTTTAGACGCGAGAGATTATTTTAGACGCAAGCTTTTGAGTGTTTATTTTAGACTCGAGCGTTTAATTTAGACGCGAGCGTTTATTTTAGACGCGAGAGATTATTTTAGACGCAAGCTTTTGAGCGTTTAATTTAGACTCGAGCGTTTAATTTAGACTCGAGCGTTTATTTTGGACGCGAGCGTTTATTTTGGACGCGAGCGTTTATTTTGGACCCGAGCGTTTATATTAGACGCGAGCGTTTAATTTAGACGCGAGCGTTTATTTTGGACGCGAGCGTTTAATTTAGACTTGAGCGTTTATTTTGGACGCGAGCGTTTATTTTGATGTGAACTTTAGATGGAAGGTTCACTTCTGACTGATAAACAGTTCGCTACATGGCCCAGTGTGATCATTAAAGCGCAAATGCTGTGATTTAATGATATAAAATATAGTTTACATGCAATAAAGCACTTCACAGTGAATTAGTGCTCTGCTTTGTCATCTCATACAACGCAAATGATTCTCACATTCATTTAAAGCATGCAGCTCAAATGCAGACTAAGATTGCAGCCTTTCACGGTTTAATAATCACACTAGGACTTATTATGATTTTTATTTGATTAATTGTAACAGAGCACATGCTCAAAATAATAATAATTAAATAATTTAATAATGAAAGCCGTTTGATCGTGGTCATAATTGGTCTTTTTCTTTCCTTCTACTTTTTTCGACGAGATTAACACTGATGTACCTGATTCATCGTTGAAGGAGGTGAAACTAATAAGCATCTGGACGTTGACCTCTCCGCAGCCGTTGACCAGAAGTCTGAAGTCTTCTGCTGTCAGGTCCTCCAGAGCGTTCTTTGGAAGCACATCCAGGAGACCCTTCCTCATGGCCTGCAAACACAAAACCTTCACTTGCATGCATACATACATACTCGGATACATTAGGATATTTAATCACAAGACAAGGAAGGATCGTGGGACTCTAAGAAGGCTTATTAAAACTTCAAATTTGTGCATTAAAATAAAATCACATTATTTCACAAAATCCAGTGCACTCACATGCAGAGGCTGTTCTGCAACGACCAGCATCCTGTGCTCTGCGTATCTCCTCACATACTCGTACACATTCAGAGGGGTAACAGGCATGTTCACTCCACCAGCCAACAGCTCCACCTGCAGGTCAAACACAACACTATCGTACACATACACAAACCAGCTGCTCAAATGAGTTCCTCTTTATCAAAACAGACCCTGATGGCAACAAAGTGAACATGCAGCCAGTACCTGTCCAGCTCCCTCCTCTTTGCAGAGATCTATAGCAAAGGCTAGATCCATCGCAGCGAACACAGCCTCCGCCTCCTCGGTCAGAGAGTGACGAATCAGCTGCCGCAGGCTCTCGTACATCACCGGGTCAAAGAAAGCAAAGTCATGCCAGTTCACCTGCAACACAAGAGAACACATGCGTCAGCACACAAACCTACACCAGCATTCTGCAATGACTCATCGACACCTGGATATTCACCTTCCGGCCGAGCAACACCTTGATGACATGTCTGTTGAGAGTGATTGGACAGAGTTCGTTCTGCAACAGACATAAGCCCAATATTCTGGAGATACAGCAGAAATAAACATCAAGATTATATGGTTGAACTTGACAAGATGCTGGAGCTTCATTGGTATTGTAGATCTTTCCTCGTACCTGCCGATGTTCCTGAAGCAGTTGAGTCTCGCCTCAGTGTTCTTGCCGGGCCGTGGGGAGTAGAAGCCCCTCTTACCCGGCTGGTAGAACAGAGGAGCATTATCATCTCCATCATCAGGGTCGTCCAGCTCCATGTCCACCACACTGCGGGTTGAACCGTGTCTCTTCCTGTTCTCCTGCTGCGGGAATATAGAAATCACGATTTAAAAAAAGAGAACAGAAGGCTGTCTGATATGAAGCAAATTATTCTTTAAACGGGATGGGAAATAATAAGGAAAATAAAAATTCTCGTTGGTTACAAAGGTTGTGGAAATGGCCGATAACGATTCATCTGCCGATAGTTTTTAAAATCGATTTATTAAATGTTAAAAACATTTCTTTGTCTGTGTCCGTCATAGTAAGGAAAGACTGAGTCAGCAAGAGTCCAAAATGAGTACAATCCCAGATCCAGTTTATTAATCAAGCCCGAAATACACAGGGGATTATTGATGATAACCGATGGTTCCAAAAAGCAACAATCTGCATCGGTTAATCAGTAAAACCGATATATGGGTCTAGACGCAACTTACCTATATATAATATATAACCAATGATTTTTACGATAACCGATGGTTCCAAAAAGCAACAATCTGCATCAGTTAATCAGTAAAACCAATATATCGGTCTAGACGCAACTTACCTATATACAATATATAACCAATGATTTTTGTTGATAACCGATAGTTTTAAAAAGCAACTATCGGCAACGGTTAATCAGTAAAACCGATATATCGGTCGACCTCTAGACGCAACTTACCTATATATAATATATAACCAATGATTTTTGTTGATAACCGATAGTTCCAAAAAGCAACTATTGGCATCGGTTAATCAGTAAAACCGATATATCGGTCGACCTCTAGACACAACGTACCTATATATAATATATAACCAATGATTTTTGTCGATAACCGATAGTTTTAAAAAGCAACTATCGGCAATGGTTAATCAGTAAAACCGATATATCGGTCGACCTCTAGACGCAACTTACCTATATATAATACATAACCAATGATTTTTGTCGATAGCCGATAGTTCCAAAAAGCAACTATTGGCATCGGTTAATCAGTAAAACCGATATATCGGTCGACCTCCAGACACAACGTACCTATATATAATATATATAACCAATGATTTTTGTTGATAACCGATAGTTCCAAAAAGCAACTATCGGCAACGGTTAATCAGTAAAACCGATATATCGGTCGATCTCTAGACGCAACTTACCTATATATAATATATAACCAATGATTTTTGTCGATAACCGATAGTTTTAAAAAGCAACTATCGGCAACGGTTAATCAGTAAAACCGATATATCGGTCGACCTCCAGACACAACGTACCTATATATAATATATAACCAATGATTTTTGTCGATAACCGATAGTTCTAAAAAGCAACTATCGGCAACGGTTAATCAGTAAAACCGATATATCGGTCGACCTCTAGACGCAACTTACCTATATATAATATGTAACCAATGATTTTTTTCGATAACCGTAGTTCTAAAAAGCAACTATTGGCATCGATTAATCTGTAAAACTGATAAAAACATACCTGTGCTTTTTCAGGAGTGTCGAGTAGACCGAGGTCCAGTATACTGTCAGCGCCATTCTCCCTGTGAAAGACAGAAATAAGTTTAATTTTATTTTAAATGTAATTGTATTATTTTCAGTGGTGATTCTAGTTAAATTCACTTTACTGTAATACAGTAGTTTACTGTATTGTAAAACAACCTGTAACAGAATTTTCCTTTCAAAAGGAAAATGATGTCTGAATTGCCGTCTGAATTGAATTCGATTAGATAAAGAGCACGAGTAACGCAACAACAACATTGCTTTCTAAATATCATAAATAATAAAATACTATATTTCATGTAAATATTACAAAAACATCTTAGTGCACCTAAAGACAGGCTTCATTTTCTTTATGCAAAAAATCCTGTTGATTTTGGTATGAAATGACTCGTACATGTTCTTAACAGGTTTCATAAGATTGACCTCTGACCTTCCGTGTGTTATGAGGAGCTCCATGGCTTCCTCCACACGAGCTCGGAGCGAGTCTTCACTGGCCAGCAACAGCAGCAGTTGAGCAGGGGAAAGTTCCAGCAGCATCCCTGTGATTTTACTAGCAAATGCCTGTGAAACAAAACACATGCTCAAACTCACATCACACACCAAATCATTTTCGAAAAGCTCCATTTGTTCCTTTAACATTAATATTAATACAAATCTGTAATATCAAGTAGTACCGGTTGCATGGCGTGCACTCGAGGGTACAGTCTCTCTCCTAGAGCTTGTCTGTGAGCGGGCAGCGGCTCCGGTTCATCGCTGGGGTTCCCTTCTGATGCAGGCCTGAACGGCCGAGTGTCGATGGACAGCTGTCTCCTCGAGTCCCTAAGGAAAAACAAACGCAAGACAGTATAATTCAATGTCCATCTCATTAGATTGTTTTGGGGAGACGTTTAATGTGCAGTATGATTGTAGATGAAAACAATCAAGGCATATTTTCCACAGTTTTTAGACAGTAGTGCAGTAAAGTGGTTCAGGTGAAGTCACCTGTCTCGGTCTCGTCTGGATGCAGCTCTCAGTCCTCCACTCCTCCTCTCACGTTCACGATCTCTATTCCTCAAACGCTGCATAAGATCTAGAAAAAGACAGAAAACATGAGCATCACTTTCACTTCAGTAGAACAATTTTCACATTTTATACCGGTACAACTTTCTGTAAAAAAAATAAAAAAAAAAATAAAAAAAAGAGTACAAAAACCCAAGAAAAAAAATAAAAATAATATATATATATATATATATATATATAATTATTATTTTTTTTCTTATATATATATATATACATACACACACACTGAATAAAATAAGAAAAAAATATTTACTGAATGAATTAAAAAAAAAAAATAAATAACAAAAGCTAAATATTTTTACTGAATAAATAAGAAAAAAATATTTACTGAATGAATAAAATAAATAAATAAATAAATAACAAAAAATATTTACTGAATAAAATAAGAAGAAAAAATATTTACTGAATGAATAAAAAAAAAAGTTGAATTAAACATGAAAATTTAAATTGTGAGTAAAAGTGAAAAAAAAAAAAAAAAATCTGGAAAAAGAAGTTTCATTTTGTATGAAAAATACCAACAAAAAAAAGTTTAATTAAACATTAAAAAAGGCAACAAAAAAAAACAAAAAAAAAACAACGTACAAATGTTTTCTGATAAAAACCACGGAAAATTCGACATTTACGTAAAAGTTCTGACATAAAAAAACTTGTCAAATATTTTCATTTTAAGTGAAAAATGCCAAGTTTACATTAAAATGTTTTTATGTTTCATTAAACAAGAAAAATGCAAAATGTACATAAAAAGTTAAAGGCAAATGAACGTAAACATTTTCCAGATAAAATACGAGTTATCAAAAAAAAAAAAAAAAATGAAGCCAAATTTAGTTTAAAAAATAAAAACGGCAAACGTACATTTTCAGATAAAACATTTAGAAACATTAAAATTTCTGATTAATAAATTATATATTTTTTCTGTATAATTTTGCATCACCATGATAGTGGCTCTTGGGTGCAGGTGAGCAGAGTTGGACTCTGACAATTTCCCGATCCCCCCTCTTCTCCCTATTGTATCCGATATAATAAAAACAAGAATGAAACTTATACATACTGCTAGCCTGCATGCCCTTGCTGACAGTTTGCACACAGTCCAGATTGGGCAGCTTGTCATTGGAGAGGAAGGCCTGCGCGACAGCCGTATAAAAGCTGCGCGCCACTCCGCTGCCCTCTCCTGGTTCATCCTTGAAAGTGACTTTAACACGGTGTACAGCCATAGGTGTGGTGGTGCAGCGACGGCCGAAGTGAGCATTGAGCTGTCTCATGGTCTGCTGGATGAGCTGCTCTCGGTCTCGGTCCACCTCTAGAGCAAGATCACGAGACTGAAGGTTCCTCAGCTTCTCCATCTCACGCCTGAACTTTGACTCCTTCACCTCAAAACCACCCAGTTCAGTCAGTATCTGCAACATCCAGAACAATGGCGATTTATTTCTGTAAACTTAACTCACCCATCCATCAGCATGAACTTATTTGTCTCATGCAATCAGACCTAGAACAATCAGAACGATCTTAAATGTTCTGGAAAAGATCTTCAAGAACACTCAAACACGAGTTGTACTTACAGATCCAGGTTCAGCGCCCACGTCCTCCATGAAGACACGTCCAAACAGCTCGAGAGAGAGCCGCCAGCGGCCCAGCAGCATGTCGTGAGAGATCACCATCCCCATGAAACTACAGTGTGGACTGGAGTAAGAAGAAACCACATCAGAAACCTCAAGCAAAAGATCCACTCGTCGGGGTCATGTCCACTTATTTAATTAATAAAAGTGATTCTTACATAAATGTGGGAAGAGGCGGGCCATCACTCTCGGTCAAACCAATCTCTGCCAGGAGGCTGCTCTTTAACTGGGCCGCCAGATCGTGAGGGGAGGGTCCTGGTTTGGGAACATCCATGTCCTGCTCTGCGGTGGGCTGCTCCTCACCGCCCCTCTGCCGCGACTCCATACTCATCACATTCTTCATGTTTGCCGAATATGACATCTTTGTGGGTAGAATCTGGGATGAGAATTACCCACAACAATACTTGTGCTGATGTGCCTATGGTAATTCACTCAAAATGCACCAGTTACGCAGGCAACCTTTGATCGTAACCGCCACATGCCAAGCACAGTGGGCCATCGAGCAGTCCTTGAGTGTTTTGGAAGCTTTATAATGGGTGTTTTTCACAATTCCTAACATTTAATCAAAGAAAACATTCACTGTCTTAGGTCAGTTAGGATCACGGCTTTATTTTAAGAATGTGAAATGTCCGAATAGTATCAGCCGTCTCGCCGTAGCGCTGTTTTAGGCGTCTCACAGTACGGACATTGCAATATATTGCCCTGGCCACACCGGCAGTCCTCATGCCTCCATGCAGTATGCCAAAGGCACGTTCACGCAGGTGAGCAGGGACCCTGGGCACCCATAAGCTGTTAGTGACAGTTCCACAGGTGCATGTTCATTGTTTATGGTTCATTGAACAAGCATGGAAATCGATGTTTTAACCCTTTATAATAAAGATTGGTTAAGTTATTTGGATTTGCGGATGTGAAAAATATGTGATTTTTGATACGACAAAACGCTAATCACTGCAAACTCACTAAAGTGATTTCTCACTAAAGCGGTTTTGGATACATCTTTCTTATTTTTGAACATACCTCTGCTGTGTGTGATGCTCTCATGGTTTTTACTGGTTGCCAGTATGTGTCACAATGATCTTTGATAGTGACAACAGAATATTTCACAACTGTTGTCAATTTAAATAGCGGTGGCTCTTTAAGATGTGAGCAGTATTTACCTGGAGGCAATTCATGTCCACAGTCAAATCTGTGAGACCTTTGCTGGCCATGTAAGACGACGAATATAGACCTTGACTCGGCCGTCCAAACAAATCCTCCTTTCTGGCATTGGGCTGTAAGATGAAGACAACAAAACGACAGTGTTAAATACAATTATCTGTAATGACATCACAATTAAAGGGCTTAACTGGCCTGCAGGAGATGAGGCTGGTCGGCTAGAGGAATAGCCTCAGCGAGCGGGACTTCAAACGGGTTCGGAGGAATGCATCCCAGGAAGGTCATTGAGTCAGAGCGGCGGAAGAACGGATGATGTTGTCCCGCCTCAGCCGGGACCGGCTCCTCATCCTTATCCTGCAGGGTGGAGCCTGTGGAGTCGGAGGAACATAAGCAGAACAAATGAGGTTTGATTTTAAGGCATCTCTCGATAGATGAAAACAAGGTGATTTTACATCCTCAGATGGACCCACTCTGATTGGTGTCTTCGTCATTCTCGTGCTCAGAGTCCTCGTTGTCCAACCCGAGTTCAAGCAGCTCTCGATTCCTGAAGTAGCAGACAGCAGGATGAAAAACGTCAATTTAAGACTCACTTTCTCCCACACAAGTAGAACAATTAGACAGCCCACACTAGGACTGGGAGATACACCGAATATTGATGTAGATGCAACTTATGATATTCAGAGCATTAAACGGAGCATAATGGCAAGATGATTTATTGCATTTCAATGAATCAATTCAAACCTCTATTTTATGTAACTTGCATTTAAGAATGTGGACAGGAAGTCTTTGCATGGCATTTCTAAAATATGTGTAGACAAATATTGCTATTTTTGACTCCGAATGACACAAAATTAAGGGGGAAAAAAGGGAACTAAATGAAATATTTAATAAAATATTTTTGCATTTCCCCAAACATTTATTTGTGGTTCATACTGTATTAATCTGCACTGATGTGTGCATTTATGTATGCATGCATTAATTTATTTATGCACGAATATTTTGATTTATTTGTTTCTTTGTGTATTTATTTATTATTTTTGCAGGTTTCGTCCTCCATATGAAAATACACTGAAATGGTTGTATTTACGGGACCCTTTGGAGTTTGGACACAGTTGTGGTATCTTTTGTGGTATCAGTATTACTATATGTTGTTATTTACTAAAGTTAGAGAAGCTGAAGTTTATAGTAATGGAAATATTTTGTGTTGAACATGTTTTATAATCTAAAGAAACTATAATAAAAGTGTCAAGTCACCCCAGAAATACAATGTCCTCAAAGTCACAAGTCTAAAGAAGTTTCGTTTCAAATCTGAAGATGATCGAATAATAAATGAGTTCCTGCAGCTTTAAATCTCTGTAAAATCTCTGGAAGTGTTCAGAGTGAAATTAAGCTCCGCCTCTCAAGACGACACTAAATCTGAGACACTGCTCGACTATTATGAATAAAACTACGCCACATTTTTATAAACAGACTTTGGAGACGGCTGGTTTTGTTTATGAGACTCTAATATATCAGATCATAAACAGTTTTACAACATGAATGCTGCTCAGATTGCAGTTTGATGAAGAACGATGATGAAGGGTAATTCTTTCAGGAGAGATCTCATGTAAACAATGGAGAATATATCAATATTTCTCACATTTATCACTTTTATGGACAAAAAGTGCGATTGGATGTATTTAATGAACGCTTGTCATGGACGATTGACCCAAGTGTGTTGAACTGGATTCATCTGGCGATCGTGTTTTCATAATAAAAGTCCCGTTTTGACATCGCATGTTTTCATAATAAAAGTCCCATTTTGATATCGCATGTTTTCATAATAAAAGTCCCGTTTTGATATCACGTGTTTTCATAATAAAAGTCACGTTTTGACATTGCGTGTTTTCATAATAAAAGTCCCGTTTTGACATCGCATGTTTTCATAATAAAAGTCCCGTTTTGACATCGCGTGTTTTCATAATAAAAGTCCCGTTTTGACATCGCATGTTTTCATAAAAGTCCCGTTTTGACATCGCATGTTTTCATAATAAAAGTCCCGTTTTGACGTCGCATGTTTTCATAATAAAAGTCCCGTTTTGACGTCGCATGTTTTCATAATAAAAGTCCCGTTTTGATATTGCGTGTTTTCATAATAAAAGTCCCGTTTTGACGTCGCGTGTTTTCATAATAAAAGTCCCGTTTTGACGCTGCATGTTTTCATAATAAAAGTCCCATTTTGATATCGCGTGTTTTCATAATAAAAGTCCCGTTTTGATATCGCGTGTTTTCATAATAAAAGTCCCGTTTTGATATCGCGTGTTTTCATAATAAAAGTCCCGTTTTGACATCGCGTGTTTTCATAATAAAAGTCCCGTTTTGACATCGCGTGTTTTCATAATAAAAGTCCCGTTTTGACATCGCATGTTTTCATAAAAGTCCCGTTTTGACATCGCATGTTTTCATAATAAAAGTCCCGTTTTGATATCGCTTGTTTTCATTTGTACTCCTGCACAAATAACTCAATCACTGTTTCTGGAGGATTGCTATCGTGAAACAGAGATCGGATATCAATGCTGAACCCTTTGACCTTTGATGTATAATGTTAACATTAATTACATTTATAGACGGTAAATTATATATTAAACGTAAGCAGAGTGACGTCACCACCGCGTGCGGGCGATTGCGTATCAACAGGTTAAGCCATTTTAAAGCAAACACAATAACTGCGATATATTTTGAATATTGTCAAGAAGATAAAAGATATCTTAAAATCATCCTCTTCGGGGAGATTACCTCTTCCTGTCTATCTGAGTGGTGTCGAGTGTAGTCTGCAGATTCATGGCTTTGATCCAATAGATGAGGGCCTGGAAGACGTAAGCCACGTGCTTGAGTGAGCACACGTCCAACACAGGTAAAACATCGGAGTGCTCGTCGTTATGCGAACGCATCAGAGACAAGGCGTAGTTCAAGAAGTCTCCGCGTGCTGACATCATCCCCTGACGAGCTGTCAGAAGCGTCGCGGCACGCCTGAAAAACAAAAGTACATTTGCATATTTGACAGGGAGGACATTTTTTGCTCCGCTTAAAAGGAACATTTTGATCTGATTTGACTGATCTCAGATCAGGACACTCTAGGCTGTCAGTAAAGGGTTAAACATTCGACCCACCAAGTCATGTGACAAAACAATATGGCGCTGATCACAGGCTTTACATAGAGCGAGGATGAAAATAAGGTGCATTTTGAACAGTTTTGAGACCAGTGCAGATAGACAGCACACTGGAGGTTAAGTCATTCACTGAATAGTGAGCAAGGGAGCAACTTATAGCGCTCTATGCAGTTACTGTAAGTGTCCCACATTTAAAGTGTTTTAGATGAATTCTCCTCATGCGAGCTCATGCATTTAAAGATGATTGTGCTGTATTAAACGAAGCATAGCGCTAAACATAATGCACAATAATACTAAGGGACCTACTACTAGGTCCTCGTGGTGGCGCGGTTACTCATCTCAATCCGGCTGGTGGAGGACAAGTCTCAGTTGCCTCCACTTCTGAGACCGTCATCTGATCACGTGACTCGTTGTGCATGACAAGGCGGAGACTCATGTGGAGGATCATGCTACTTTCCACGATCCACACACAACTCACCACACGCCCCATTGAGAGAGACAACCACTAATCACCACCACGAGGAGGTTACCCCATGTGACCCTACCCTCCCTAGCAACCGGGCCAATTTGGTTGCTTAGGAGACCTGGAGTCACTCAGCACACCCTGGATTCGAACTCGTGACTCCAAGGGTGGTAGCCAGCGTCAAAGGAATGACATGAATACTTTCTAGCATTGAGCCTAACCTTCGGCCCTCAAGAGTACGGAGGGTGGCCTCCTCGCGTGCAGTCATGCGCTCCCTGCGGCCTGCATGTTGGGATGCGTGCAGCGGATGGCTGGGGTGACCAGGATCCCCTGCTGAGGACAGAGCTGATCCATACCGCAGCTGGGCTTCCGTAGAGTCCATGATGGACACCATCCAGTTCCAAGTGGGGATCAACTTATCCTCCACAAAATTCTGAAGAGATGAAAATATATCTTTTAAAAAGATCCCACATAATTTTTAATCAAGCTTTTTTGGGGCTTTCAGTCCATGTCTCTCATATATGTATATATATATATACATATATATACACAGGCTAGTTTAAATCTAACAAATCCCGTTTAGCACTCATTATTTCATGGGATCTGTAAGACGGCATGAGAAACCAAAGACTAAGTTTGCTATTGGTAGAGGCTGAAACACTCACCTGCAGGTTAACAGCATCCTGATAGGTGAGTTTAACAGCAGCAGGGTACTGCGAGTAGACCAGGTGATTGTATTTGGGTATAAGGCTCATGAGGTCAGAGATCTGGCGTATGACGATGCTGTATGCTCGGGCCAGACTACTGGCGGACGTCAGGTAGCTGCTGGAGTTACTGGCCTCCAGCGCTGCAGCAGCTGCAGCTGCACTGGTGCTGATGGCGCTGCTGCGTCGCAGGTTTGATGGGTCGATGTAGATCAGGCCCGTGGAGCTCGCTGGAGGACATGCAGAGACCACAATTATTACCACTGATTTACAATTACTTGCACAGATGATTGCTATTACTACTACAGGCTGAGCAATATATATATATATACTGAGTTTAGCGCAATCAGGCCATTACATTTCCTTGATACATTGTCATTTGACTAGTTTCACCATCCATCCTGGTTTAGCAAATGTTTTAATATTTCTCATTTAAATTTCAGCAGCAAAAATAGTGTTCGAGTTCAATTAAGTTCGACAAGTTTCACTTTTGTGAATGAATCGGCTGAAAATGTCAGTTGTTGCATTGCCACTCAAAAACATGTGGAGGTTTAAACACGTTGTTCGTGCATTGAAATGTTTTAGTATGACGCATGTAGGTAAAAATGGTTGTTTAAATAAAAATTCAATATCGTTTATTATTATTTTATAACATCCATTATTAATAAAAAAAAAACTATTTTCTGGACTGACTTTGTTTTTTACAAACAACTACCAACATATCTTTATCTATCTATCTGTCTGTCTGTCTGTCTGTCTGTCTATCATCTATCTGTCTGTCTGTCTATCATCTATCTGTCTGTCTGTCATCTATCTGTCTGTCTGTCTGTCTATCATCTATCTGTCTGTCTGTCTATCATCTATCTGTCTGTCTGTCATCTATCTGTCTGTCTGTCTGTCATCTATCTGTCTGTCTATCATCTATCTGTCTATCTGTCTGTGTCTATCTGTCTATCTGTCTGTGTCTATCTGTCTGTCTGTCTATCATCTATCTATCTATCTGTCTGTCATATATCTGTCTGTCTGTCTGTCATCTATCTGTCTGTCTGTCATCTATCTATCTGTCTGTCATCTATCTATCTGTCTGTCTGTCTGTCATCTATCTGTCTGTCATCTATCTATCTGTCTGTCTGTCTATCATCTATCTGTCTGTCTGTCTATCTGTCTGTCTGTCTGTCTGTCATCCATCGGTCTGTCTGTCATCCATCGTCTGTCTAACTGTCTGTCTGTCATCTATCAGTCTGTCTAACTGTCTGTCTGTCATCTATCAGTCTGTCTAACTGTCTGTCTATCATCTACCTGTCGGTCTGTCTGTATCAGTCTGTCTGTCATCGGTCTGTCTGTCATCGGTCTGTCTGTCTGTCTATCATCCATCCGTCTGTCTGTCTATCATCTATCTATCGGTCTGTCTGTCTATCTATCATCCGTCTGTCTGTCTGTCTGTCTCTATCGGTCTGTCTGTCTATCTATCATCCGTCTGTCTGTCTGTCTGTCTATCATCGGTCTGTCTGTCTGTCTGTCTATCGGTCTGTCTGTCATCTATCTGTCTGTCTGTCTATCATCTATCTGTCTGTCTGTCCATCATCTATCTGTCTATCATCTATCGGTCTGTCTGTCCATCATCTATCTGTCTGTCTGTCCATCATCTGTCTATCATCGGTCTGTCCATCATCCATCTGTCTGTCTGTCCATCATCCATCTGTCTGTCTATCATTATCTGTCTATCATCGGTCTGTCTGTCTGTATCTATCTGTCTGTCCATCATCTATCTGTCTGTCTGTCCATCATCTATCTGTCTGTCTGTCCATCATCTATCTGTCTGTCTGTCCATCATCTATCTGTCCGTCTGTCCATCATCTATCTGTCCGTCTGTCTGTCTGTCTATCTGTCCATCGTCTATCTGTCTGTCTGTCCATCGTCTATCTGTCTGTCTGTCCATCGTCTATCTGTCTGTCTGTCCATCGTCTATCTGTCTGTCTGTCCATCGTCTATCTGTCTGTCTGTCCATCGTCTATCTGTCTGTCTGTCCATCGTCTATCTGTCCATCGTCTATCTGGCTGTCTGTCCATCGTCTATCTGTCTGTCTGTCCATCGTCTATCTGTCCATCGTCTATCTGTCTGTCTGTCCATCGTCTATCTGTCTGTCTGTCCATCGTCTATCTGTCTGTCTGTCCATCGTCTATCTGTCCATCGTCTATCTGTCTGTCTGTCCATCGTCTATCTGTCCATCGTCTATCTGTCTGTCTGTCCATCGTCTATCTGTCTGTCTGTCCATCGTCTATCTGTCTGTCTGTCCATCGTCTATCTGTCCATCGTCTATCTGGCTGTCTGTCCATCGTCTATCTGGCTGTCTGTCCATCGTCTATCTGGCTGTCTGTCCATCGTCTATCTGTCTGTCATCTATCTGTCTGTCTGTCATCTATCTATCTGTCTGTCTGTCTATCATCTATCTGTCTGTCTGTCATCTGTCTGTCTATCATCTATCTGTTTGTCTATCATCTATCTGTCTGTCTGTCTATGGATATATTTAAAAAAATATATATATATATATATATAAGATGACGATTAATCCAATTAATCGAGAAAGCCCTTCAAATACTCCAATATATAATGATCAAATAATTATCAATATAATGTATTATATTAAAATAATGCATTACATTATTATGGCAGATGAGTAAAGCATTGATAAAACAAAGTGGATTTAGAAGTCAATATATTTATTTGCACATTATTCTCCTACAGTCCACAGCAATCCATTTCAGAGATAGATTTATCCTGTCCTACACGAGTAACTCAAGGAAAGGAAGATTTTGTGACAGGTGAAGGGAGGTACCAACCAGCAGGTGTGGAAGAGCTGGATGGGGCTCCTCCAGCAGAGCGCTGGCTTGGTGTTGTGCGGACGGCCCACTGCATGGAGCGCGGCGCCTGGGCTGCACTGTTAGCGTGCGCCGAGCCTGTGGTTCTCTCCAACGGCTCGTCCAACAGGAACGTCTCCTGGTCCACGTCATCACTCTGACTGCTGCTGCTGTCCGAGTCACTGGAGTCATTCGACTGGGAGTCATCCTCTGAGAAGAACGCAGGAACACTGCTTGCACCTGCAGGAAACAGAGGAACACAAAACACACAGCACACACATTAATCCCAAAAACGAAAACTTGCTTAAGCAAACAACACTAATAAGACGGAAAACCACAATTACAGTAATTGCTGCAATTTTGTCAGTCAAATTAAAGCACCTGCTTCAGATCCAGCTGTGGCAGCGGTCACTACACTCCTACGGCCACTTGCGTTGTCCTGGTTGCTATGGTTACTCTCGCTGTCACTCTCCGTCTCAGCAGCAGCCAATAAATCCAGCTCCATGTCACTCCCTACAAGGTAAGAAGTAAATGACGGTTGGTGGCATCTGAATGAGCTGAACCTGCTCTACAGACGTTCGTGAACGGGGCGGCACGGGTCACACTGCATTTGCAGTTGCGTGCAGTGAGGACAAAGCAACAGGAAACTGCTGAATATTGGTGTAGGAAACATTGGCATGTAATCTAAAAATAACCAGAGCGTAGAAGTTTTCAAATCCCTTGCTAATGCCAACTATAGTGATGTCAAAAGTACCGGTGTTCATATTATTGTATGAACATTCTTGATGTTTATATTGCAAAGCTTTTGAAATAATCATAACATAAATGTACAGCAGGTGTCTGCAACTTTTCTGACACGTTTAATTTTTTAACAGTTCCATACCCCACACTTAATAATAACAAAAGACAGATAGATAGACAAACAGACAGACCCTGTCCATGCAGAATAAAACCATTTTTATAAGGTTAATAAAATGGATTCTTCATCTCATGCGAGTGATCAATGTTATACATATATTTTAAAATGACATTTCATTAGGAGTAAAACTTTTCAATGAGGAAAACAATGACTGAGTGCACCTTTAATTATGTTGATTTGAGAGTCACTGGTGTGTGTGTGTGTGTGTGTGTGTGTATATGAGTGTGAGAGAGAGTGAGTGAGTGTGTGAGAGAAAATGTGAGAGAGTGCGTGTGTGTGTGTGTATGAGTGTGAGAGAGAGAGTGAGTGAGTGTGTATATGAGTGTGAGAGAGAGTGAGTGAGTGTGTGTATGAGTGTGAGAGAGAGAGTGAGTGAGTGTGTATATGAGTGTGAGAGAGAGTGTGTGTGTGTGTGTATATGAGTGTGAGAGAGAGTGAGTGAGTGAGTATATGAATGTGTGAGTGTATGAGTGTGAGAGAGTGTGTGTATATGTGAGAGAGAGAGCGAATGAGTGAGAGTGTGTGTGTGAATGTGTGAGAGAAAATGTGAGAGAGCGTGTGAGTGTGAGAGAGAGAGAGTGAATGAGTGAGTGAGTGAGTGAGTGTGTGTGAATGTGTGAGAGAAAATGTGAGTGTGTGTGAGTGTGAGAGAGTGAGTGAGTGAGTGAGTATATGAGTGTGTGAGAGAGTGTGTGTGTGTATGAGTGTGAGAGAGAGAGAGTGAATGAGTGAGTGAGTGAGTGTGTGTGTGTGAATGTGTGAGAGAAAATGTGAGAGAGTGTGTGTGTGTGTGTGAGTGTGTGTATGAGTGTGTGTGTGTGTGTGTGTGTGAGAGAGAGTGCTTGTGAGAGAGAGTGTGTGTGCGTGTGAAAATGTGAGAGAGTCCGTGTGAGAGAGAGTGTGTGTGTATATGAGTGTGAGAGAGAGAAAGAGTGTGAGAGTGTGTGTGTGTATGAGTGTGAGTGTGAGAGAGTATGTGTGTGTTTGTGTCTGAGAGAGTGAAATCCATCATATCAAAGTCCAATCTTTACCTTTGTGCCATCTATATCCCACCCCACGACTCTCCCTATTACGAAGAGCAAAGCTTTCCAACATTACAGGCTGATATCTTACACTTTCAGTCCAGAGGAGATATCCTCATCTGCAGAGACTTAAACGCCAGAACAGGGCGAGAAATTGATTATGTAAATATTGTAGATAATGACCACATCCTCAATGACACCACGTTTCATTCCTCATTGAATATCACACCGAGAAACAGCTACGATAATTCAGTGAACATTAATGGAAAACAAATGTTAAAACTCTGTAAAGGTTTAGGAATCTACATCATCAACGGCAGAACTCGTGGAGATACATTAGGTAGATTCACTTACTGCTCCAGATTAGGAACCAGTGTGGTAGATTATTCAATAACAGATATTGACCCAAGCTTTATTAATGCCTTCACAGTCAGACCTCAGCTCCCGATCTCCGATCACTGCCAAACTGTGCTTTATTTGAAACCCCCGTATGAAATAACGAAAACCTCTCCACTTGAATCTGAAAAACTGTTTCCTCTGAAACCTAAACTTAAATGGAATCAATCCAACTCGGATCAATTCAAAGAAAATATGAACAGTCCTACTATATCAAAAATGCTGGATGAATTTATGTCCATTGATTTCACTTTAGATATTAATGGAGTAAATTTAGCAACAAAAAACGTAAATTACATATTCAAAACATTGATAACTCTATCTAACATTAAACCGCAAAGCAAACATAAAACGCATCAACAGAGAATGAGAAAGGATGTCTGGTTCGATGATGAATGTGCCGGTCTCAGAAAAAAACTGAGGAGACGCTCTAACAAAAAGCACAAAGATCCATCCAGCCAGACATTACGGCTCTCTTATTCAGACTGTCTGCAAAATTACAAAAGAGAAAAATATTTTAACCTCTTAAGATCCTTGCCATTTTTGGGGATTTCCGCCTGGATTTGGCCTACCCAAATTAAAAAGCTTCCCATTCCCACATACTTTGGCCTAAATACACAGTTTTGGTGTCATTTTACAGGAAACCCTTTGAAGTTGCATAAAACACTGCTAAAAATAAAAAAAATTAAATATATGTTGTCTGAACAGTAATAACCCTCCTAAAAAAAGAGAGCTTTTTGATTTTTTTTATATAAATTCATTTTTGAAAGTGTTATAACTCAAGCCCTGTAAACCCTAGCAGCAAGCAGACAGTTTTGGCTGTTTCCACTAGATGTCAGCAAATACCTGAAAAAGGAATTTTGTCTGTATCATGTTTTATTTAATATCTATTTCAATTTATTTGAAGGGAGGAATATTACCTTTTTTTGGTGTACTTTCCGCCTACCCAAATCTAAAGTCTCCCCATACCCATATACAGTGCTATAAATGCAAAATCCCAGTGTAATTTTACAGAAAACCCTTTGTCATTACATAAAACACTGTTGAAAGTGGTAAATATGCGCTCAGGTGTCTGGTGAGACGCGTCTGTGTGTTTTGGGCACGTAACCTACCCAGTGATCACTTCACAGTCTGGATGCAATATCACAGCCCCTGATTGGTCTATTTGATCTTGAGAGACATTGCCGGAAAGCGGAGGGTCTAAGCTTTACAGCAATATATGCTTTATCCGGATCGGATGTTTACATATTTTCCTGGATTGTTGAATATCATATAACATTACTTTGTGGTGTTTCTGCACTCGCGTGACATATCGAGGGATTACTTGGGCACACAACCACAGAAAACACTGAAAAACGGCTCATTTTGCAGAGAATAACCTAAGGTAAAGGATTATGTAGCATTTGTGGCTAACTGTGCTGTCTAGTGCGAGTAGCACGGCAAATATTCAATAATTTCACTTGTATGATTGTATACTTCATGATTCATTCGAAGTGTATTAGATATGTGATTATACCTCAATAAAAAGACTTATTGGAACTTCTTACTGGCAATGAGAGCTTTCATTTGATACATGGTTTGTACATGTGCGTCATATTTGAGCGATACGAGAAATATGCATATTCAAAAACGCACATAATTATGACACGACTTTTGATGGGTGGAACTATGTAATTTATTGTAAATAAGTTACTTAGTGTAAAACAAATGCCAAAGTGATGCATATCTCAAGAAAGTAGACATTCTAAGCTTTCAAATGGTACCAGATATGAGCTCATAACTCCTCCGCATACATTTAAAATTGGAAGTACATTATTACTGACGTCATTTTAAATCCCGGAACCGGGATCGTGGATTTTTAACTGAGTCAAAATCGATGAAATTGGTGATTCGGTAGATCAAAATACTTTCTGGAACCTTTATAAAAAACTAGAAAAACCCAAATTAAGAGATGTCACTCCAGAATGGCACAATTTGGAAATTTTACTTTGAAAATTTGTATCGAAAAATTGCACCAGCTGACCTTAACCAACCTCAGAGTAAAATAAAGAAAACATTAGAAGACTTGGAGAAAACAATTAAAAATTATCAAAATCCATTAGATAAATATATAACAATATCTGAAATATTAGAACATATAAAACATCTTAAAGAAAGCATGTGGACAAGATCACATTAGTAACGAAATGCTTAAACTCAGCAGTCCCAGCATGATCCAAACTTTAGCCAAATTATTTAATTTGGTGTTGTGGTCCGGAAGCGTCCCTGAGAGCTGGTCTGAGGGACTCATCACACCCATATTCAAGAAAGGTGATCGATTCGACCCCAATAGTTATCGCGGCATCAGTGTGGGCAGTGCTTTAGGAAAACTGTTCTGCAGCATCACAAACAGACGCATCGTTTCACACATTTCATCCCACAACATTTTAAATAAAGCACAAATTGGCTTTTTACCAAAACACCACACATCCAACCACATCTATTCCCTTCACACTCTCATCAACAAAAACCTCAAGGACAAACAAAGACAAATATTTGATATTATTAAATCTCTGTACAGCAACAGCAAAAGTGCTGTGAAAATCAGTGACCACAGAAGCGCGTTCTTCCAGCAGGGCCGTGGAGTCTGAGCCCGACTCTATTCAACATCTACATCAATGATCTGGCATCAGCGCTGGAGAGCTTGACTGTACCTGGTCTCACTCTACACCACACACAGGCCAGGGGTCAGGGGTCAGAGGTCAGATGTCTGCTGTACGTGGATGATCTGGTCCTGCTGTCCCGCACACCTGAGGGTTCTTCAGCAGAGCCTGTCCCTGCTGGAACAGTACTGTCAAGACTGGGCCCTGACAGTCAACCTGGACAAAACCAGAGTCATGGTGTTCCAGAAGAAGGCCCGATCTCAGGCACACAAACAGTTCCTGTATAAAGGCCAGGTCCTGCAGCACAGCACGAGCTATAGCTATCTGGGTATCGACATCAGCGCCTCGGGACGCTTTGGTCTGGCTGTCAAAACTCTGAGTGAAAAGGCACGGAGGGCTTTCTATGCTATAAAGTCACGATGCGGACACTTAAAATGACCCATTAAAACCTGGATCAAATTATATAATTCAATAATTAAACCAATTATTTTATATGGATGTGAAATTTGGGGACCAGTACTAAATTTTAAAAATTGGGATAAAACACCAGTAGAAAAATTACAATTGGAAATTGCCAAAAATATTTTAGGGGTCCACAGAAACACGTCCACTGCCGCCTGCAGGGCCGAAGCTAGGCCTGTACCCGCTGAACATCGAGATCCAGAAGAGATGTGTTCAGTTCTGGCATCACCTCCATCAGTCTGATCCAGAGTCAGTGCAATATAAAGCCCTCCTCGCCAATGAATCCTCAGCAGAACCTCATCCTCTGAACACACTCGCTCTTCAACTCGTCCATCAGACTATACTCCCTATTGACCACAGCTACAGCCCCAAAATTATTATTAAAGAAATCCACACAAATCTAAAAGACACTCATGATAAATCATTAAAAGCACATTTTGACCTCCAGAATAAACTCCAATGTTACTCGACCCTCAATAGAACCACTAAATTGGCCAGTTATCTATTTATTAAACATTTTAAAGAAAGACAAATCCTCTCCAAATACAGATGAAGTGACCATGACCTAGAGATAGAGAGAGGAAGACGTAGACAAACATGGACAGAGAGAGAGCAGAGGATCTGTAGACACTGTGATCTACAGCACATAGAGGATGAGGAACACTTTCTGCTCTTTTGCTCTTAATATAACAATATAAGAGAAACGTCTCTGCCCAAATTTGAAGCCTTGATCCCATCATTCTATGAACTGAGTGACACTGAACAAATGTCCTTCTTACTCGGAGAAGATGATAATACAGCTGCACTAGCGGCTAAATATGTGCTAGCTATTCACAACGCCAGAGACAGCTAATTCTCTAGAGTGACCCAATGTATTTATTTATGCAGTGTGTGTATATTTATTTATCCATCTATTTACAATGCTACATGTGACATGATTTATACATATATGTTTTGTTTGTTTGTCTGTTTGTTTTATTAGTTATATATAATATGTTGATGCTTTGGCAACATTGTGTTACACAGTCATGCTAATAAAGCAAATTTGAAATTGAAATTGAATTGAGTGTGTGTGTGCGCAAGAGAGTGTGTGTGTGTGTGTGTGTATATGAGTGGAGAGAGTGTGTGTGAGCGTGTGTGTGTGTGTATGAGTGTGTGAGAGAGAGAGAGAGAGTGTGTGTGTGTGTGTGAGAAAGAGTGTGTGTGTTTGTGTGTCTGAGAGAGTGTTTGTGTGTGTGTAAGAGTGTGTGAGTGTGTGTAGGCAGGTTTGTGTGGTTTACGAGGAATTTTTTTTAGGTTAAAACTGGTAACTACAAGGGTATTATACTATAAATGTGGTTTATGAGGACATTTGTAGTGTCCCAATAATTTAAATCACAAAAAAAAAAACATACTAAATGTTTTATTGAAAATGTAAAAATGCAGAAAGTTTTTTTTGTGAGATTTAGGGGATAGAATCTATAGTTCGAACAGTATAAAAACCATTATGTCTATGGAGAGCCCTCATAATGATAGCTGCACCGACGTGTGTGTGTGTGTGTGTGTGTGTGTGTGTGTGTGTGTGTGTGTGTGTGTGTCATTAAGGACCATGAATGCCAACTTGATAATCTCCCCCCCCCCCGAGGGCCGCAGACCCCCTGTTGATAAATCAGCAAGTCACGCAATTAATTCGATTCAAATTGTAGTCAACTGACAGACATAATTATGCTCACCATCCTCATCATGTTCATCATGCCGTCCTTCAGCCTCTGTGTTCTCCTCCCCCTGCTCCTCCTGGTCGTCATGGTGATCCTCCTCACCTGCAACACCCTCCACCACCTCCACCTGAGCAGGATAGCACACTTAATACCTATTATCTCTAAAACCATGCTCAGGAGAAAGCTCCTTGCTTGGATGCAGTTATGCTACAAGCAAGTGTTTTTCACCTCTTCTACATCAGCAGACACGATATCATCCTGCTCCTCGTCACGGCCACGGGCCGTCTGAGATTGGCTGCTCCGGCGGGGCTGTGGGTTCCTGATGATGTATGAAGATGCAGACTGACTGGAACTGAAAGCCACAAGCAGATATCAGCTAAAATGTTCGATAACGTTGAAGCTGTTGTTGTACACACATTTATCAAGTTCCAAATGAAAACTCACCTGCTGGACTGATCTGGAGAGGGTCGTGGTGGGAGGGGCTCCACGGAGAAGAGCTCTTCACTGCCCTGTACGGCATCAATGCTGGTGCTGGCCAAAGTGAAGGGCGCCGTGGGGCGGGCGATGCCCATCCGTACCGGCACAATCAGGGACTCGGCCACATTACAGAGCTCTTCCACCGCGTACGGCAACAGAGCCTGGAACACACGTCTGCACTTCCCGATCGGCTGAGGGATGAAGTTGCTGAAGAGAAGCACGGAGAGAGAAATGGTGTGACTTATCGTCCAAGAATGTGTATGAGGGTTCATTTTGATTTCATATTGGCATGAAAATGCCCTTTTCACTCATCGGTATGACTGACTACAGGAAAAAGCAAAAAGGTCAGTAAGACAGTCATACTTTTTCTTCTTGGAAGATGCCATCTCCACGCTGAGAATGACAAACACTCTAGCCACAGATCGCAGGAACCTCCGTGTGACGGTGATGGCCTCCTCCCGGCGGCCAGGGGTGTATTTATTCTGAAGCTCTTTCACCAGAGTTCCTAACAACGTGTCAATAAACTGGATGACAACAAGAGCCAGAGGAGACAGTTAGGTGCAAGTACTCATTGTTTATGAATAGTCATTAATCAGGGATGTCCCGACACCATATTTGTATTTTTTTAGAACGAGTACCGATTTATTAAAATGACATTTCATTTGGAGTAAAACTTTGCTATGAGGAAAACAATGACTGAGTGCATTTTTAATTATGTTGATTTGAGTCACTGTCTTGTGTGTGTTTGAGTGAGAGTGTGTGTGTGTGTGTATGTGTGAGATTGTGTGTGTGTGTGTGTGAGAGATTGTGAGTGTGTGTGCGTGTGAGAGAGAGAGCGTGTGAGTGTGAGAGAGAGTGCGTGTGAGTGTGAGAGAGAGTATGTGTATGAGTGTGAGTGTGTGTGAGAGAGAGAGTGTGAGTATGTGTGTGTGTGTGTGTGTATATGAGTGTGTGTGTGAGAGAGAGAGAGCGTGTGTGTGTGAGTGTATGTGTATGAGTGTGTGTGAGAGAGAGAAAGTGTGAGTGTGTGTGAGAGTGTGTGTGTGTGTGTGTGAGAGAGATTGTGTGTGTGTATGTGTGTGTGAGAGATTGTGAGAGTGTGTGTGTGTGTATGTGTGTGTGAGAGAGAGAGAGAGAGAAAGAGTGTGTGTATGTGAGAGAGTGTGTGTGTGTATGTGTGTGTGAGAGATTGTGAGAGTGTGTGTACCAATTTGATTATTAAACCGCAAAAAGCTGCTACTTAAATAAATGTGTTCTGTATGTGCCTCGTGCTTCAACATGAATTAGCGCTCCGCTCGCTGTCATCTGATGCAAACAAGGCGCGCGATGCTCACGACGGTGTTTTCGGTGTATGAGTCAGCCGGTGTCAGCACACATTCACATGCTCGCATTTGAAGCACACGCAAACAACATATTTATCTGATTCGATCTCAGCCTTCGTGGTTTAACTAGTGGTTGACCGATATATCGGCGAGGCAAATAAATCGGCATAGGTATCTATAGCTAGGTATTTCCATTAGGGATGCACCTGGATCGGTATCGGCTCCGAAACTGAAGCTTTTAAATGGAGCGGGTAACGGTCCGACGAGCCCGATCCAAATCCGATACTGTGTGTTAGTCATGTTCGTTACGGTCAAGCTCCAAATATGACATAAAAGATCCATAAAAACACCATTAAAGCAGTTCATGAGTCGTGCATTTCATTCAAAGCCGCTTGAAGACGTGCGATAGCTCTGTGAATCACAAAAGACTGATTTTAATAAGTACATATATAGTATGTTCAGCGCCAGAGCATTAGTGAATTTTGCTGCTCTGTTGACACACACTCACGCACAGGCTGGTGATGCACTCGCGACTATTTTTAGCCTTCGCGCGGTGCACGATATTTGAGCGCTAGTCACGAACATCCTCTCAGATGTAGATGCTCAATAGTTCATCATATGCAATTCGAACAGCAACGGAGAAGCATTTGACCAGAATTTGAATAAAAAGCGAATTAAACTACAGTGAACTTGCTACAAACAGACATATACAGGACGTCCCGGAGACTTCAGAATGTCAAAATAAAAGCGTGAGGGTTTAAAAGTTAAAAGTGCACGATTGAGATGCATTACGGTTGTATTTAAAATGAAAAGTCAATAGGAATAATATTAATAACTATTTATTGTCATCATAAATCGTTATAAATTGTAAACAAATACTAAAGTTGAATGGGTTCAAAAATAACCGTGTGAATGAAATGTGGACTGATGTCTTACAACTAAATCTGAACCCTTTAAAGTCCAGATGCAAGTTGAAAAAATAAATAAATGTATAAAAAAGGCTAAAATAAAAGACTACTGATGACTTGAAGAATTACTGTTAATTTAGCTGCTACATTATCCAGTATACTAGTTAATAATAAAGTGTTTCTTAATAAGTGATACATTTATATTGAAATAATGTGTCGTTTGAGGTTTGTGTTTCCTTTGTATATATATATATATATAAAAGAGTACTCCCAATTAGTTCCACACAATAATGTGCATCCCTAAATTCCATGACGTGGGAACCCTGATTAGAGCCATTTCTGGCACTCACGGTGATGTCTGGTGCGCACTTGACGATAAGGCAGTGCGTGAAACAGTCCAGTCTGATGGTGCCACTCTGCTGGTTCAGATACATCTGTTCTTCAGGTAAGAGGTGAGCGATTCTGCTGCTGGCGCTGAGTCTGAAAGAATTCAACACGGGGCACGTTACCTCAAAGATGTCGTAAAAGCTGAATGTGCAACAACGCTATCGCTATCGCCTCAACTCTCTGAATGTGAAAAGTTCTATTACGGACACTAACGGGTCTTTGTTCTCCTGAGAGCCGAACATGATCATGGACTTCAGGGCATTCCAGTCCTGTAGGACACGCTCAAGAGCCAGCTGAGCGAACCGCGGAGGTTCCAGATCGTGATCCGGCATATCGGAGTCTAAGAGAAACAGAGAGATTCATTACACAACATGAAGTCAAAAATAACGGCAATGATCTCTCATTAAATGCACTGAACATGAATTGTACACAATAAGACTGTAATAAAGTGTAAATGCAGAGGGATTGTTGGTTGGAGAGGGTCTCCGTTAGTGGGAGTTCCCATTCGCGGATAACGTGTAGCTCGCCGTCAAGTGGCCAGAGAGTAGTTCGCCAAAACTCTACATGCCACACTAACGTTTGTGTCTCGTCCAAGTGTGCCGCACAAGCCCTCAAACGTGAAGCCAAAATGTCTCGATCGCCCCCCGGTGGCTGGTCCTAGTATAGGTCATAAGCCCCGCCCCTCCCCATGTTATTCAACGGGACGTGAGACCAACTAAACAATTAAATTACACTTCACATATCTTTTTTCCAAAGATAGTTTCTGTCATTTACTGTCGTTTCTATCACGTTGATGTCATTTCAAGTGTTTGTTTTCAAAATAAGTTTGTTTTTAGTTATTTGATGCTATAAAAACGCTGCTGTGACATCATGATTGACAGCTGTGATTGACAGGTTCTCTGAGCTGAGTAGTCACTGAAGCACCAACTGACTTTTTTCGGGATCTTCGGAGGACTGAGGAGATTGGAGCTTTACAATTAATATCTAAATTTCTATAATTAATTATTTCACACCGTCATAAGTCAAAAGTGCAGGGGCGTGTGCTTGCGATTGATTCAGCGAGAATGAGGGCGGGGCCTTGATTTCGCGGCTTTACTTCATGCTCACTACTGCGCAGGTCTGGTCCCGAAATCGCAACTGCGCAGACTCAAGTCCCAAGATGTCAGCGCCATATCGGGACACTGGCGGCTTCAGTTCTCACCAATGGAAAAGAGTGAAGGGGCGTCGTCCATCTTTTTTTACAGTCTATGGTCTCGTTGTAACAACTAAACTACAGTGAGAATATTACAGTCCTGTATTTTATAACGGCATCGTGGCACATGGTGTGAAGAGTTGACTTGATAAAATTAGTCTGGCCTTACTTTACAGATCAGGATAGACGGTGTCTTATTGAGGCTAATGTTAATGATCAGTGGCCCTGAGGCAGAATCACCATTAAGACAACTAATGCAGAGTTTACACTATTTTAAGCCCCATTTTCGTTCTCCGACAGTTTGGTGGAGATCACCGACAAAAGCCTGAAATCGAGGGCAAATCGGAGCTCGCTCCCGTGAAAGACGTTCGCAATGTATGAACTATCAAAGACATTTGGACCCGTCTGCGATTCCAAATCGTGCAATGTAAAATGTGTTGAGTGAACACAACTGCAGCGTTGACCTATAGCCAATGAGAGAGCAAGAAACGGGACACGTGACGTGTCAGTGGGAGGAGTCCTGATGTACCTGCAACTGAGCATCAACTAGCATGAAGGTATCAAGAAAGTCTCATTGGACTGAAGAAATGGAGGATAAATTAGTGGAACATTGGCAGGAGCATCAGCGCCTATTTGACGTTCCTGAACTGTAGCACAACCGGGAGGAGAAAGAGAAGAGCTGGAGAGAAATTCCCAATTCTCTTGGGCGGTCAGGTCAGCAAATAGGTCGATTTTTCAGTATTTCATGCATTGTTGTGCTCTGGACTGTAACAGGGCAGCAGCGACTCGCAAGTGCTGTGCTCGGCGTTTGAAGTTGCATCGTTTATTCGAGCACGTTGTAAGACAGCAGGTAGTAGCGGTTTGTTCGGACTATCTAGTGGATCATACTCCTGGTTGACTTTCGGGGGTTTTCCACTGTGGATAGTACCTGGTACTTTTTTTTAGTACCACCTCGATCGAGGCTCCAAGTGAGCTGAGCCGATCCTAAATGTGTCGTCAAAACCCTGCAGATCACTGATTGGTCAGAGAGAATCGTCACTATCAGCGTTATTGCTATTAGCTAGATGGCAGGTTAGCTTACCCTCGTAACCGCGTCGTCACAACACAGCAATGTCCTCGTCTGCGCTTTGGTGTACGATTACCCAAACTCTCTGTATTTTGTCTTGCTGCCATCAGCCTGTATTTGTCGCGTTTAAAGGTGATGTCACGGCAGTAGAGGCGGCGCAACTATGACGATCAGCCTATAATGCCGCCCACGTTCAGGCGGCACGTGGAAAAGCAAGCTCAGAAAAGTAAAGCGAGTCGAGCTGTAACGTGTAGTGGGAAAGTGCCAATAGACTCCATTGTTGTTTGTACCAACTATATTATCTTTATGTTTGAGCTATATAAAGTGCACATGGTAGTAACTCAATTGCATGACACTTTTAAGAGGCTCTTTTCTTCTGGAGGTCATAAGCAAACTGGGACACTCTAGTTAAACGAAGCATCCCATTTTGTATGCTGGTCAATGGGTATGCCTTAGCCGTTTCCTAAAACACACCTTCAGCACTGGCGGCTTTCCGGTTCCGGTCCTCTCGGATGCGAGGTGGCCGATACTGACAGTGCTCCACGCTCTGCCTGGCAACAGTCTGCACCAGGAACAGCAAGATGTGCTCTCCCCTGACAGAGGGCAAAAACACAGTCAAAACTAGCTGATTTAGATCGTCATGAAGTGATGATTCGACTCCAAAACGAATCTCAATGCAGCTCAATTTTTCAGAACAATTCTTTTGCAAGTTAAGGTGGCTTGTCACTCAATTCAGTGTAAAGATTCAGCATAAATGCCATCCAAAAATGTGTGTGCTCAGATCTACAAATAGAAATATGCACGTATAATAACCTAGCATTAGAGCGGCCTTCACTCTGTGCAAGGCTACGTCCAAACCATTATGTTTTTCCTTTGGAAATTGATTTATTTTGCCACGATTAATGTGGACGTGGCCTAAAACACTTTAAAAGACGTAACAAGCTTGATGCTCTGCGACTCTGTTTTTGAACAAACCTGCTGTTCGGAGTGGTAACTAGATTAGTGGTGGTCAGCAGCCTGTAGAGCAGATCCAGGCGAGCTGCCTTCTGTCCAGCGATAAGCGTTTTGCATTTACACTTCTCCCAGCAGTCACAGTATGCAGTAGGAGAGGTTCGCTTCAGTCTGGATGGGAAACGAGAGAAAAATGGGAATGGCTGTTAATAAATGGCAGTCAAACTTCTGTGATAGACTTTACTATTGGGGTTTCGGAGATGCTGTGTGTGTCAAAATAAGTCATTTCAAATAAACTTTTGAACTTATTGTTTTCCCAACAAATTCCTTTCATGTGTTTTTCTGACCTCTTTGAATCCCAGAAGTAGAGGTCAACCGATCAGTAAGTATGTGCCCCCTTCTGTTTTACCCCAATGTTGGTTAATACATCAGTGTAACGTTGATTCAGGACTTTACTAGCTCCAGAAGAACATGACCTTAAAATTTAAATTGTCCCGCATAAGGTGACGTTTAGTCCAAACTCTCCCCCACAGTGTGTGCATGCAGGATATGGACAGAGATGAGAGCTATTCATTTAAGATGGAAAGATTTAGCTGGGATTTACAGTATTGAATATTAAGAATCTCGGCGAGTATTGATGCTGACTATCACCCCAGGAGTCGAGTTTGAATCCAGGACGTGCTGAGTGATTCCAGTCAGGTCTCCTTAGCAAACAAATTGGCCCGGTTGCTAGGGAGGGTAGAGTCACATGCGGTAACCTCCTCGTGGTCGCTATAATGTGAATCTCGCTCTCGGTGGGGCGTGTGGGGAGTTGTGCGTGGATGACGCGGAGAATAGCGTGAAGCGTCCACATTCGCTACGTCTCCGCGGTAACGCGCTCAACAAGTCACGTGATAAGATGCGCGGATTGACTGTCTCAGACACGGAGGCAACTGAGATTCGTCCTACGCCACCCGGATTGAGGCGACTTACTACGCCACCACGAGGACTGAGTGCGCATTGGGAATTGGGCGTTACAAATTTTTTGGGGGAAAAAAGTGCATTTATTGAAAAGGCTAATGCTATGCTTGTTATTATTTCTATGCTGATGATACCCCACATGGGAAAATAAATTATATGCAGCATTTAGCAGAGTACTGTCATTTTAAAAAGAACATTATTAAAGGGATAGTTTGCCCAAAAAATGAAAATTCTCTCATCATTTACTCTCCTTCATGCCATCCAAGAGGTGTATGAATTTATTTCTTCTGTAGAACACAAACTAAGATTTTTAGAAGAATATCTCAGCTCTGTAATGTCCGTACAATGCAAATGAATGGGTGCCAAAATTGACAAAAGTACTCCAGATGACCCTGGTGGTTAAATATTAAATTAAATCAAGTGATATGATATGTATGGGTGGGAGAAAAACCTTTTCGATATTTATTTTAACTATAAATTCTCCTCCCTGCTCATTCAATCTACACTTTAACTTTCACATTCTTCTTCTTCTGTTTTTGGTGATTTATATCCTTCATGCATATCGCCCCCTACTGGGCAGGGAGGAGAATTTATGATTAAAAAAATGACTTAATTTATCTTTTTCTCACCCACACCTATCATATTGTGTCTGAAGACATGGATTTAACTACTGGAGTCGTACGCAGGGATGGATTACTGACCGGGCCAATGGGTGCAGTGCACAGTAGCCCTTTGCTTTAAGGTTGCGCTATCCAGTTTGGCGATCCCACCACTCGAAAACCCATCAACAATGAAAACGATAATTAGCCCCAGGGCATTTGCAAGTCACAATCTGTCCCTGGTCGTATGGATTACTTTTAAGCTCCCTTAATGTGAATTATGGAGCTTTAAAATGTTGGCACCCATTCACTTGCATTGTACGGACCTACAGAGCTGAAATATTCTTCTAAAAACCAGAAGAAAGTCATACACATCTGGGATGTTAGGAGGGTGAGTAAATCATGAGAGAATTTTCATTTTTGGGTGATCTATCACTTTAACCGTTCTTGTATTTTATTCCAACCCAAAATGAAAGAAACCAAAATTAGTTTTCAATCCCAGGTTATTTTTGTAATAACTGAGACTTGGCTCCATCATTACAATGCTCAATATGGAAGTATTTGCCAAATTAACCTGTTTATTGCCAAAATATTCACCAGATTAATAGATATATATCTATCAGTGGCGTAACTACCGGCAGTGCAGGCGGGGAAGCTACACTGGGGCCCATGGTCTAAGGGGGCCCGTGATGACCAGGCCTACCTAAAAATGTTAAACTGTCTTCAATGTCTTCAACATACAATGCATGCAAACACCTTGTATTCATTTTTATCTGGACTACACACTGCACCTCATCCATGGCGACGTTTTTAAATTTTTTTAATCTAAACTTCTAAATTATAGTTTATAATAAACCTAACATCTTACCCAGTGGGGTGCATCTGATGACATGGTGCATCTGAGTGCAAATGTAGCGTCCGCCCTGAGCTATCACGGCTACCACTGAATTTGTTTCTCTGCGGTCCCAAACTTGTTTCTCCCTCCTGAAAAAAACGTCATCTCTACACTGCATTTTGAGAGTAAAGAGCTGCCAAGTATCGATGATGCAATGTCACAGTCACTCTCAGGTGCTGAGAAACCATAGAGCAACAGTGATACTATTATTGGGCTTCTCCAGCGTTAAAGTTCAACTGATCAAGCAAACTAATGTCTGTGATGTCGGCGGTTCGATTCCCGGCCCATATGCCAAAGTGTCCTTGGGCAAGTCAATGAACCCCAAGTTGCTCCCAATGGCAGACTAGCCCCTTGCATGGCAGCTCTGCCATCATTGGTGTATGAATGGATGAATGAGACGCAGTGTAAAGTGCTTTGAATACCGCTAAAGTTAAAAAGGCGCTATAGTGGAGACCATTTACTCATAGACAACAATTACAAAAGACTGCATGCTGTAATTGATGCTAAAGGGGTCAATGCACAGGATTAGAGGTGAAGTGTGTATTTTTGCCAAGCGTGCCGCAAAAGCCCTCAAAAGTGAAGCCAAAACGTCTCAATCGCCCCCCGGTGGCTGGTCCTAGTATAGGTCATAAACCCCGCCTCCCCATGTTATTCAACGGGACGTGAGACCAACTAAACAATTAAATTACACTTCACATATCTTTTTTCCAAAGATAGTTTCTGTCATTTACTGTCGTTTCTATCATGTTGATGCCATTTCAAGTGTTTGTTTTCAAAATAAGTTTGTTTTTAGTTATTTGATGCTATAAAAACGGTGCTGTGACATCATGATTGACAGCTGTGATTGACAGGTTCTCTGAGTGAAGTAGTCACTGAAGCACCAACGGACTTTTTTTCGGGACCGTCGGAGGACTGAGGAGATTGGAGCTTTAAATTTAATATCTAAATTTCTATAATTAATTATTTCACACCGCCATAAGTCAAAAGTGCAGGGGCGTGTGCTTGCGATTGATTCAGCGAGAGTGAGGGCGGGGCCTTGATTTCCCCGGCTTTACTTCCAGCTCACTACTGCGCAGGTCTGGTCCCAAAATCGCAACTGCGCAGACTCAAGTCCCAAGATGTCAGCGCCATATCGGGACACTGGCGGCTTCAGTTCTCACCAATGGAAAAGAGCGAAGGGGCGTCGGCCATCTTTTTTTACAGTCTATGCTGTAGAATCATGCAGAATTAATAAATTAAAATGTACTATCTGTGTGCATTTATGCCGATAACTGACAGTTCCAAAAAGCAACCAATTAGCACCAATTAATCGGTACAACCGATATATCAGTCTACCTTTACCCAGAAATGCTAAATGCCGTCTGATCAATTGGAAAGGTGACGGCAAACCTTCGCTGTGAATTTAAAATGAGGCCTTATTTTGGCCCATACACGTAGTGAATTTTGATCAGTTGGTGGGAAAATGTTGAGTCACGAAACAAATGCTTTGTTATATTCGTTCATCGCTGTTGCTTGAGTTCTCATGCCCATCCCCAATATGCATTAAAAGTTCTCTTAAATTAGGAACATTTACGAAGTCTCCAATGTTAAGCATGCTTTCATTCAACTTTAAATGGGCACTCAGGGTCTCTCATATCTCAAAAGATGAAAGTTAAATGATTGTGGTTTCCACTCACTTGCAGTCGTGACCCTTGTGGCAAACCCTGGCACATTCGGTGCAGCAGCACAACGACTCCAACAGACCGCAGGTTCTGCACTCAAAGATATCCTGCATACACCACAAGGCTAGTGAACACCCCACAACTACACGGAGTACATTACAATCTCAATATTGTGGATTTTTCACCTGGTTAATGTGTTCAGCTCCGGTCCAGGTGAAGCTGCAGGTGTCGTTACAGCAGAGGATGTAGAGAGGAGAATCGTCTGGATTAGTGCCTGAAGGACAGATCATCTCCATGAACACGGACGCTGCATCCTCTTTCTCTCCAAGACCAAGATCGCCTGTACAAGAAAAACAAGGTCAAGATTTAGAGAGTACAACAGCACTTGCATTATCATTAGGGCTGGGTATTGATACAGATGTTTCGATTATGATTCATATGGGTATATTATGGTGATAATAACCACTTTGCTTACATACAAAAGAAATGATCTCCCAGATAATGCTGTTAATTATTATGGAGACCTTCTAAACAGACACATTAGGACAATATTTTATAATTGTATCATTTTGGTAAGATACAAATCCATGCATTCCATCAATAAATAAGACATTATATTGCATTTATTATATTTTGTTACGTTTATTGTTTACATGCATCATTTGTACTACTTCAAATTATTTATATTGATTTGTTGAACGCGCACTAAAAAAAACGGTACCGTCTCTTTAAGAAAACCAGCTGATCTGTAAATGAGCGCATATTAATGAGAGGACTCAAATGGTGAATTCCTCCCATTGTGGTAGAGGGTTGTGCACAGAGTAAAAGATCGGACTTGGGATTTAAGAAGTTAAGAAGAGGAGTTGTGGTGGTGTAATGGTCTAAAGCACATAACTGGTAAACTGGAAATCAGGAGGTCGCTGGTTCAATCCCCACAGCCACCACCATTGTGTCCTTGAGTAAGGCACTTAACTCCAGGTTGCTCCGGGGGGATTGTCCCTGTAATAATCTTTACTGCGGTTATATTTAATGCGTTACAGCTTTATTAAAGTTCAAATAATATGGAAGCAGATCATATAAATAACTACAAACTACAAAACTGGTATTTCTCTGTGCAGTCAGCGGCTCTTCTATGAGTTGCGCGAATGTCCTGATCTAAGGGGGGGGTTGAAACTGCACCCGGCTGAGGATCACTCGGTCATGGGACGCTTATCCCTCGAGCGCACAGTTAATGCAGCTAGGTTATAACGTGATTGCTCGTGACTTATTGAATCATAATAAATTATACGTGCCACTGTGCATTTCTTATCATGAAGAAAACTGGCAATATGCAGCTTTATTAATAAGAGAGTTTTTAATGCAAATTAAAGATGGATTGACATGAACAGAAATACAAATATTTTTAAATATCTAAAAATCCGGGGGCGGTATTGCACTCGCTCTATCGCACCGTTGTCACGAAAAGAGAGCTGAGCCGGAAGGCAAAGCTCTCGATCTACCGGTCAATTTTTGTTCCTACCCTCACCTATGGTCATGAAGGCTGGGTCATGACTGAAAGAACTAGGTCGCGAGTACAAGCGGCCGAAATGGGCTTCCTCAGAAGGGTGGCGGGCTTCTCCCTTAGAGATAGGGTGAGGAGCTCAGTCATCCGTGAGGAGCTCGGAGTAGAGCCGCTGCTCCTTTGCGTCGAAAGGAGCCAGTTGAGGTGGTTTGGGCATCTGGTAAGGATGCCCCCTGGCCGCCTCCCTAGGGAGGTGTTTCAGGCACGTCCAGCTGGGAGGAGGCCTCGGGGAAGACCCAGGATTAGGTGGAGAGATTACATCTTCACGCTGGCCTGGGAACGCCTCGGGGTCCCCCAGTCAGAGCTGGTTAATGTGGCTCGGGATTGGGAAGTTTGGGGCCCCCTGCTGGAGCAGCTGCCCCCGCGACCCGACTTCGGATAAGCGGTTGATGGATGGATAGATCTAAAAATCCTTTTAAAAGATATTTAGACTTGCTTTTAGAGAAAAAAAAGATACATTCCTTTAAAGCAAGTCTAAACATCTTATATGTTGCTTCTCAAGTAAATGAATCTTGTTTTAAGGATTTTCAGACCATTTTAAATGGGAAAACAAGACAAAAACACTTTATAACAAGACGATTTTTTGCACTGAATTTCTTTACTGATGTTTTGAATTAAACATAATAATACATATTTTTTCCCTTTAATTGAGTGAATGTCATTTAGAGATATTTTTATATTTTTTCCCTTTTTCTCCCCAATTTGTAATGCCCAATTCTGACTACTTAGGGTCCTTGTGGTGGCGCGGTTACTCACCTCACTCCGGGTGGCAGAGGACAAGTCTCAGTTGCCTCCGCTTCTGAGACCATCAATCCGTGCATCTTATCACACGACTCGTTGTGCATGACACATTTTATAGCACTCATGTCAAAACCAGTCGAATATTACAGCATCCATGTACTTGCCTTTGGCTATTTTCTGAGCTGCCTCTAGAACAGTAATGGCTGCTGGGTAAGCTCTCCCACTCACTGCCAACATGAATGGAGTCATCCCACGAGCATCCCTGTCACACAACAGGAAAACAAACACTCACACACAGACAGAAAACAGCGAAGCACGTTGTTAAAACACGACCAGCTGTCCATTATACGTACTTGGCAGAGAGCAGCTCTCTCAAATGAGGTCGCAGAACGACGCTGTCACACATGAGCTTCAGTATGAGGTGAGCGTTGGCCTTACGATCTTTCGATTCCACCATTGATGGCTCAGACGAGGGTCCTTTAGAAGACACACAAGAGGAATAAAGACTGAAGCAAAACCAGTTCGTCGTAGCGAATCCTTTGGAAAGGCCAGTTCACGTACCTGGTATGGTCGAAGTGCTGGGTCCCTGGCTGGTGCCTGTGGAAGCAGTGGTGAGGGAGCCCACTGCAGGGGCCAAGATGAAATCAATGTCGCCATCTAGCAGAGAAGAAGGTTGTATTAGGCATCCGGCTATGGCATGCATGCAACATACGTGTTCGTTAAGTCTACCGGCTTCAACCCAAGAGCGGTTGAACTTACCAGGATCCATTGGTGGAGGGTCTGGTACCCAGCTGGGAGGGGCAATAGGTGGTGAAACAGGGTCTTGGTGGTCGCTGGAGGAGGGACCGGATTCGTGGCGGCCCAAACCTGCAGCGCGGAGCGAGCGCCTCATCATCTCTCTCAAACGCAAGCTGCAAAAACCAGATTAATGGAACAACACCATATGACAAAAACAGATAAATGATAAAAAGTCAAAAGAATAGGATATAGGAAAATTTATTTATATGCACCACTATAACAATATATACACAGTAAAACTTTACAATAAGGTTATATTTGTTAGCATTAGTTAACAACAGTATATTAGATACAGGGTATCGTTTGTTATATTATTTTATGTTTGCTTTTTTAAAATGGTATACTAATAAAACTCAACGTCTTACAAATTCGTTATGAATGCATTTGTTAACAATGTTAACATGTACACTTCTAATGCCTACATGAATAAATAAATGTAGAAATTAACATTAAACACGTTTGCTGTTTTAAGCGTCTCATCTATTCACGCCCCAAAATGTAATGCCGCTGCAAACAATATTTAAAACTTCCACCTTTCCAGACGGAGAGGGAACCTAGCAGTTAATGTGATAACAGCGCCCTTATGTGTACATCATATGGCATGCATGTGAAACCCATCAAATCATGTCTCTGTCATTCCTACAGTTCCTAATTTTAACCGATAAAATTAGTCGAACAAACTGCTAATGCCGGTTAATCGGTTAACAGTTTAACATCCCTAAAACCAACCTAATGACCCACTCTTTAGGAAACATAATGGACAATTAAGTTCCATCTTTTGAACCCTTACCCGCGGCTGCTGGACGATCCCGTGCGGTTGCCCGAGCTGTTGCTGGATACCACCGAAATTGCATTGGCAATGGCCTCCACTGCAGACAGCCGCTCAGCAAACGTGTTCCTTTCAGACCGCTCTGCTTCTGGAACACATTGATTGATTGATTGATTGAAATCATATCACATTGGGCTTCACAATCATTTGATACTGGCACTGTTTCACAACCTACTGAGCTGCCTTGCTGGCTGCCGGCTACATAGGCAGCTGCCTTCTTAGACAGCATCCTAATTGAAATGCTCACATGATTCTACAACTGATTCCAATCAAGTTTGGCATCAACATGTTATGTTAACATGCTACTCCAATAAGCATCCAAATAATGAACTACTTTTTACCAATACGGTAGTGAATGCATTATAAGTGTATTTATTACAGACATTGCAATGACGCCCTAGAATCTGGCCAAATCAAGACATCTTAAAAGGAAGGATGCACGGACATATCGGCCAGTTATTGACCAGATTGCATGTCGCTAACACGCACTGAAAACGCAGATACCGCAGGGTTTCTGCAGGTTCGAAGGAATAAAAATGTTTGGGTTTTTTTGGGGGGGGGGGGGTCGTTTCCCCTTTTTCTCCCAATTTGGAAAGCCAAATTCCCAATACGTTCTAGGTCCTCATGGTGGCGTAGTGACTCGCCTGAATGCGGGAGGTGAAGGACTAACCTCAGCTGCCTCCACGTCTGAGACGTCAACCCGCCGTGCATCTTATCATGGGGCTTGTTGAGCGCGTTACCACGGAGACATGGCGCATGTGGCATCTACGCACAACTCACACCACGCCCCACCGAGGGCGACCAGGAGGAGGTTATCCCATGTGACTCTACCCTCCCTAGCAACCGGGCCAATTTGGTTGCTTAGGAGACCTGACTGGAGTCACTCAGCACACCCTGGATTCAAACTCACGAACTCCAGAGGTGGTAGCCAGCGCAACCCAAAAACCATACAAAACCACTGAGACTACTTGGGTTTCATCAACATAGCTGACTGGACTGAGATCATTTCAACAGTGCAGCAAATATTCCTAGCGAACATGACTACGTGTTTGTTATTAACTCTATTAGAGTAATTGTATCGCTAAGAATATGTTTGTATTTATGATGCTTTTGTGTCAATTTCATTGTCAAATCTAACACAACAGTCTGCGTGCCGCAACTTACTGCGCATGCGCTGACATTTTTGTAAACAAGAGGATTAGTCTATAGACCTTATTCACAGTAGCGCCATGTTTGATTTATAATGGGAATGAAACTGTGTGGGATAGTCATACAGTCTCTTCAATGCATGCACCGTATCAATCTGTAACAAGCTCCAATATCACATCCGATTATCCACAACTCATGTTGTCTGGAGTGTTTGTCTACCGAGTGCCCTTGAAAATATATTTTAACCAACGTTTTGTCTGCGGAATGATCCAAAAACACTTTAAACTGCAGTACAGCCCATTGAAGAGTGTGTGTGTGAGTGTGTGACAGTGCCAGTGTGTGAGTGAGTGTGTGTGAGACAGTGTGAGTGAGAGACAGTGTGAGTGTGTGTGTGTGAGACAGTGTCAGTGAGTGTGAGTGAGTGCGTGTGTGACAGTGTGTGTGACAGTGTGAGTGTGTGACAGTGTGAGTGAGTGTGTGACAGTGTGAGTGTGTGACAGTGTGAGTGAGTGAGTGACAGTGTGAGTGAGTGAGTGACAGTGTGAGTGAGTGAGTGTGTGACAGTGTGAGTGAGTGAGTGTGTGACAGTGTGAGTGAGTGAGTGTGTGACAGTGTGAGTGAGTGAGTGTGTGACAGTGTGAGTGTGTGACAGTGGGAGTGAGTGAGTGTGTGACAGTGTGAGTGTGTGACAGTGTGAGTGTGTGACAGTGTGAGTGTGTGACAGTGTGAGTGTGTGACAGTGTGACAGTGTGAGTGTGACAGTGTGAGTGTGTGACAGTGTGAGTGTGACAGTGTGAGTAGGGTTGTGCCGATGGACGCTGACCAACATCACGATGTAGAGCCACCATCGTGATGCCACGCCCCCTTTTGCGAGTCTTGCTAGTGTGACTCACTAATCCTAGTCTCTTCTATAGTTAACCTAAAAACTTTGCAGGGATTGCTCTGTAAATTAAATTGAGAATATAACTAATGCATATATGCTATTTTAAATACTGTAGTATATGCCAGAGACGTGACGTGTTAGTCTGTGAAAATACCGTGTCAGGCAGGCTACAAATATTGATTGTTAGCTTCTTGTCTTTTTTTTACATGTCTTACACTGTACATTTAGATTAAAATATTTTATGTTGTAGGCTACAAGAAAATAGCCTTTATTAATTAATTATTAGTAGTTGTAGTGTCTCAGAAAATCTTGCTCATTGTCACATAGCTCTTGTATACACTGAAGCGGCAGTTTAAGATAAACCCAGACCAGCGAACGTCAAATAACTTTTGTCTGGTTAATACTTTTAAAGAAACATTTCCTTGGCCATAAATCCATAATGTCAAATCAAATGAAAGAAACAATGTGAATATGAATAACACACATTTATTAAAACATAGAAGAACAACAAATAAAACTAGAAAACGGAACAACACTCAGACCGAAACTCAGCGTTAACATTTCACTTATAATTAGCAGCACAATTAACTTCAGCACAGGCTACAAAATAAATGATGTTATTGAAATATTGTAAAGTGGTCATATGAACTACACAAATGAACGTTTAAAAAATAATATGCAAAATCGAATAGCTCCATAACCGATGGTGAAAAATGCGTAAAGAAGTCTAATATCTTTCACCATAGACCATGTTTAAATTTCGATGTTTCTGGCCAGAAATACCAACATATTCACTTTATCTGGTTTTAATAAGCTGCGGATTGGAGTAACTACACTACCCGCTGTGCTGAAGACCAGCTCTGATGGAGTACTGGTAGCACATATGCACAGATATTTCCGTGCTAATCTTGCCATGAACGGAAACCTTTTGTCGTTCGTTTACACCAAGTCAGCGGGTCCTCTTCCCCATCAATGGCCATTTCCTGCAGGTACATGGTCATTTCTGCCTCGACCTTTGCTCATCAATGAGTAAAATAACGAAATTATAGTTTTTAAGTGGAAAATAGTATTTATGTAAAGAGATATATTAAAATAAAAAGTGCACAACTCTTCTTAAGTGAAAGCTAAAAAAAATGCTTCACGTGTCGGTGCAACCTACTGATAAAGCGCCGACGAGTCATTAGTTGGGTTAGTAAAATAACGAAATTATAATCTGTCATATAATTTTTGAAAATTATATGAAATTATATTAAACCCCCCACCCCGCCAACCGACGATATCATCGTCCATCGTGATGTTTTACTGTCAACATCGTCAACTGCCAATTTAGGGGACATCGCCCAACCCTAAGTGTGAGTGAGTGTGTGTGATAGTGTGAGTGTGTGTGACAGTGTGAGTGTGTGTGACAGTGTGAGTGTGTGTGTGTGTGTGACAGTGTGAGACAGTGCGAGTGTGAGACAGTCGAGTGTGAGACAGTGCGAGTGTGAGACAGTGCGAGTGTGAGACAGTTTGAGTGTGTGTGTGTGTGTGAGACCGTGTGTGTGTGTGTGTGTGTGTGTCAGTTTGAGTGTGTGTGTGTGTCAGTTTGAGTGTGTGTGTGTGTGTCAGTTTGAGTGTGTGTGTGAGCGTGTGTGTGTGTGTGTGTGTGTGTCAGTTTGAGTGTGTGTGTGTGTGACAGTTTGAGTGTGTGTGTGTGACAGTTTGAGTGTGTGTGTGTGTGTGTGTCAGTTTGAGTGTGTGTGTGTCAGTTTGAGTGTGTGTGTGTCAGTTTGAGTGTGTGCGTGTGTGTGTGAGACCGTTTGTGTGTGAGACTGTGTGTGTGAGACCGTGTGATTGTGTGCACGTGTCAGTGTGCGTGTGTCAGCATTTGAGATCGCATTGCTCGCTTAGAGACGCAAAATAACGCCATTTGCATCTGATTAACGGGTTTACGAAGGTTTATACATGTGTAACATCGTAAGTTCAGTAAAAATGCACTCGATTGCGCGCGCTCATTACACTCGAGCGTCAGCTGCTAAATGCCGATTTCACAAGACAGAGATGATTTTGACTTTTTGTTTTAAGCGTCTCCTCTATTCACGCCCCAAAATGTACCCGCGGGAACCCTGTACTGCATGAAAAACAGATGGTTTATTTATAATTAGAAACACACTTATTAAACTCAGTGAATTGAGGGGGCCTGGGTAGCTACCACCCCTGGAGTTCAAGAGTTCGAATCCCAGGGCGTGCGGAGTGACTCCATCAGGGTCTCCTAAGCAACCAAACTGGCCCGGTTGCTAGGGAGGGTAGAGTCACATGGGGTAACCTCCTCGTGGTCGCTATAATGTGGTTCTCGCTCTCTGTGGGGCACGTGGCGAGTTGTGCGAGGATGCCACGGTGGATGGCATGAAGCTACACATGCTACGTCTCCACGGTAACACGCTCAACAAGCCACGTGATAAGATCGACGGTCTCAGACGCAGAGGCACCTGAGATTCGTCCTCCGCCACCCGGATTGAGGCAAGTCATTACGCCACCATGAGGACTTCAGAGCGCATTGGGAATTGAGCATTCCAAATTGGGGAGGAAAAAAAATATAAAAAATCCAAAAGTAATAGCCACAATATGTTGAAGGTTTGGCACTCCCGACAGCATGCAATATTGAAATCACACTATGCTCCGTACCTATTGAAACAAACTTTGCATTGAGACTACACAGACAGCTCGCTAAATTTAGGAACCATCGACATGGTGATTGCTCATATATTGAGATAAACACTCCTGTTCACCTTCTTCTTCCTTGGTCTCCTTGTTGCTGACGGGGAAGCAGACAGAGACACACGCATGAAGGATGTTACGGTTGCCGTCACAGCGGTGTCCCAGCAGAGCGTCCAGTGCGTGAGGGTTCTGGTCCAGCAGCATGGCCTGCTCCAGACTCATCAGATACTGCCTGCACGCCTCGTAATCACAGCGCAGAACATGCTGCATCAGCGTCTGCTTCTGAAACACAAACACCAAGCACAATCAATCAACTGTTCAATATTTGCTCTTTTAGATTACAATTAAAACTACAATCTTACAACCCCTGGGTGATTAAGCATTTGCTAAGCTAGGGTTGCTAAGCTAAAGCTAAGGATTATGATGATAAATAGTCTTAAATAAGGTTTACACATGCTTAATACAGGTTAAGAAGTCATTTACTTGTTTAATTTGGAATCATATAATAAAAGAGTGAATTTTATATATTAGTATGGATGCACTGATGTATCTGCAATATTACCGGCCAAATTAAATTGAGCAAATTAAAAACAATCGGCATATCGGTTATAAGAATTGCAACGATTAATCGTTAGCTCTTAACCGATTATTCAGCTTGTGCCCCGACTTAAAAGGTTGTATTAAACTTGCTTACTAACAATAAAAATGATTAGTTAAATAACTAAATGACATTCACTGAATTAAAGGGGGAAAAATACTTTTTATTAAGATTAATTCAGTAAGAAATTCACAGCAAAAATACTCTTGATATCAAGTGTTTTTGTCTTGCTTTCCATTTAAAATGGTCTAAAAATCCTTAAAACAAGATAAATTTACTTGAGAACCAACATATAAGATACCTTAAATACAGCAAGTGTATGCATATAACGCATTAAATATAACAGCATTAAAGACGTAACGCATTAAATATAGCTGCATTAAAGACGTAACGCATTAAATATAGCTGCATTAATGCATTACATATAGCTGCATTAAAGACGTAACGCATTAAATATAGCTGGATTAAAGACGTAACATTAAATATTACCGCATTAAAGACGTAACGCATTAAATATAGCCGCATTAAAGACGTAACGCATTAAATATAGCCGCATTAAAGACGTAACGCATTAAATATAGCTGGATTAAAGACGTAACGCATTACATATAACTGCATTAAAGACGTAACGCATTACATATAACTGCATTAATGCATCAAATATAGCTGCATTAAAGACGTAACGCATTAAATATAGCCGCATTAAAGACGTAACGCATTAAATATAACTGCATTAAAAGACGAAACGCATTAAATATAACTGCATTAAAAGACGTAACACGTAAAATATAACTGCATTAAAAGATGTAACGCATTAAATATAACCGCATTAAAAGACGTAGCGCATTAAATATAACCGCATTAAAGACGTAGCGCATGAAATATAGCTGCATCAAAGACGTAACGCATTAAATATAGCTGCATCAAAGACGTAACGCATTAAATATAACCGCATTAAAGACGTAACGCATTAAATATAGCTGCATCAAAGACGTAACGCATTAAATATAACCGCATCAAAGACGTAGCGCATTAAACATAGCTGCATCAAAGACGTAACGCATTAAATATAACCGCATCAAAGGCGTGGCGCATTAAATATAGCTGCATCAAAGACGTAACGCATTAAATATAACCGCATCAAAGACGTAGCGCATTAAACATAGCTGCATCAAAGACGTAACGCATTAAATATAACCGCATCAAAGACGTAGCGCATTAAACATAGCTGCATCAAAGACGTAACGCATTAAATATAACCGCATCAAAGACGTAGCGCATTAAACATAGCTGCATCAAAGGCGTAGCGCATTAAATATAACCGCATCAAAGACGTAGCGCATTAAACATAGCTGCATCAATGACGTAACGCATTAAATATAACCGCATCAAAGACGTAGCGCATTAAACATAGCTGCATCAAAGACGTAACGCATTAAATATAACCGCATCAAAGACGTAACGCATTAAAGATAACCGCATTAAAGACGTAACGCATTAAATATAACCGCATCAAAGACGTAACGCATTAAAGATAACCGCATTAAAGACGTAACGCATTAAATATAGCTGCATCAAAGACATAACGCATTAAATATAACTGCATTAAAGACGTAACGCATTAAATATAACCGCATTAAAGACGTAGTGCATTAAATATAGCTGCATTAAAGACGTAACGCATTAAATATAGCTCCATTAAAGATGCATTCAAACACAGTTGGACGGAGCACAATTCTGAATCCACAGATCACGAGACGTGTTTTTCTACATTTCAAACCATGTTTAACTTGATTCAGTGACCTTAAAACACTCTAAAAGAGTTTGTCTGATGCACATTTACATCGAGGCATCCTAAGAAAGCCATTATAATAAATAAATGTCTTTACTAATTCAATTGCAATATAGATTGTTACGGAAGGTAGGCCAGTGATGGGATTATGTTCAATATGGAAATTAATATATTACATTGACTGCTGCTGCTTCATACCTCTACAGCCATGATGATAATGGCTGCCTTCTTTTTAATTGTAGAGTTACTGGGGAGGTTGACGAGAGAGTGGACTCCCATTCCCAGACTGGCGATGGGAGGCAGGTCTATCCAATCAGGATCACGTATTCCACCCATGCAGTCTTTAGCCATGGGATAAATGGTGCCATTACCATCCCTCAAAATAATGGGACTCTCCTGAGGAAACACACAAAGACAGTCAAAACAGAAAAAAGAAAAGCAATTCAGACCGATATTTGAAGAGGAATCAAATCCATTGCAATATAAGGTGTTCTAAGTGTTTGTGACACATAATAACAGGAAGTGTGATGGTCTCACCTGGCCAGCAGTGAAGATGGCCACGTTACGTTCGCTCAGACCAAGAAAGGCCAGATTACTTGTGGGGAAATTATTCTCCTGCTCGGCTTTGCCAGTGGCCAAGTCGAAGATGCAATACCTTACCCAGCTGCCGGTTTTCAACACTGCGTGAACTCCTGCAGGACGAAAGACATCAGAAATCAGAGTCAGGCAAATTCGCACACTGCAAATTCACAACGTCTTAATTACATTCAAAACACAGTCACCTTTGGAGTCAACATTCACAGCTAAAATTTCAGCCTTCTCTGGGATACAAAGTTTTTTAGGTGTGCGCTGAAAACAGTCCGGAACTTTTGGCGTTCCACCGGTTTTAACAACCTGATCAAACGACAAGAGAAAAGTCTCTCAGCTGACGAGCTTGCATGACATCACAGTTGACACATGAGCAGAGCAGAGGCTCATGTCTCTACAAATCACCATCTGAGTGGGATCTTAAAAGATAGTTATTTATATAAAATCATGGACAGACTCGTGTACATGTGTACCTGTAGCTCATCTATTCGGAGGAGACGACAGTCTTGCAGCAGTGAAGAGGGGTCCGAGTCAATGGGAGCGGCACTCTGGCTGCTCACGGCGCTAGACGTCCCAGGAAATTTCACCGCAACATATGCTCCATCCACTTTCAGCACCTTGAGGTGTTAAAGCAAAAGTATCACACACAGATGAGACCAAATAAAATCTCCATTCGCTTCTATAACACATGACTCTGGTCATTTTTATCACATTAAAGCTTATATAAAAAGAGTTGCTATCTATAAAGACCATTCCAAATCGGACACTTATGAGGATACATTTTTGGGTAAGATGCTGCCTTGGAAGGCAGTAGACAGCAAGCAAGTCTATGCTTTACACAAATTCAAAGAACCACTAAATATTAGTCAAATACTTGAAACATCTTGTCAATCCCAGGGTAAAAACGGGAATCAACAAGACTCACAATGAATAGAAAATCAAACCGTTTGGAGAAATAATGCACTTGTAGACCAACGCAGACGTTTGGCACCTGCACCCACCTTTCCCACCGGGACGTTTTTAACATCCTCCACGAAGACAACCTCTCTCAGAGGCCACTGCTCCTCGTTCACTTTCTCCTCTTCTTTTGGCGCCGGTGTTGAGCGTCGTCTCTCTGTGGCACAACAGGTCATCAGACATTCGCATTACTGGTCATTTTATAGACCTTGCGCTCAGAAACTGACATTTCTAGTGAAATAGGTCTAGTACTTTGATGCATTTGTTTAGTAGTAGCAGTAGTGTTTATTAATACAGTGTTTTGTTTAGTGCAGAGTTTACACTACACGATTTTAAGCCCGATTTTCCCTCGCCGACAGTTTTGTGGAGATCGCGACAAAAGCCTGAAATCGAGGGCCAATCGGAGCTCGCTCCCGTGACTAACTACGGATATATATATATATAACCATCAGATCCTTCTCTCCACCCTCTCTACTCTGGGCATCAGAGGAACTGTGCTGGACTGGTTGACCTCCTATCTCTCATATAGGTCCTTCAAGGTAGCCTGGAGAGGTGAGGTATCCAAGCCACATCAGCTACTTACTGGGGTACCTCAGGGCTCAGTGCTTGAGCCACTTCTCTTCTCCATATACACAACATCGCTGGGACCCATCATTCAGTCACATGGTTTCTCTACCCACTGCTACGCTGACGACACACAACTCTACTTGTCTTTCCAGCCCAACGACACCACAGTGACCGCTCGAATCGCTGCCTGTCTGGCAGACATCTCAGCCTGGATGAAGGAACACCCCTGCAACTCAATCCAGCCAAGACCGAACTCCTGGTCTTTCCAGCCAACCCTGCTGTTGAACACAACATCACCATGCAGTTGAGTTCAACTACAGTAACGCCTTCCAAAATGGTCAGAAATCTATGGGTAACCATCGATAACAAACTAAATCACGGACCACATCTCAAAGACCGCATGATCATGTAGATTTACACTCTACAATATCAGGAAGATAAGACCCTTCCTATCTGTACATGCCACACAACTGCTTGTTCAGTCACTTGTCATAACTAGACTGGACTACTGTAACGCTCTCATTGCAGGCCTTCCTGCATGTGCGAATAGACCTCTCCAAATGATCCAGAATGCAGCAGCACGTCTGGTCTTTAATGAACCACAGAGACTCTTTGTCTCTCTCCACTGGCTGCCGGTTGATGCACATATTAAATTCAAGGCCCTGATGCTGGCATACAAAACGGTCACTGGGTCTGCTTCAGCATACCTAAAATCATTTATCTACAAGCCCACCAGAAGCCTGCGGTCGGCTAAGGAACGTCGCCTTGATGTACCAACACAAAGAGGCACCAAAACACTTTCCCGGACTCTCAGTTTCATCGCACCACGTTGGTGAAATGACCTTCCCAACTCCATCCGTGAAGCTGACTCACTCTCCGTCTTCAAAAAACGGCTAAAAACACATCTTTTCCAAGAGCACTTAACCGGTCACTTACATTTATGCATTTGGCAGACGCTTTTATCCAAAGTGACTTACAGTGCACTTATTACAGGGACAATCCCCCCCGGAGCAACCTGGAGTTAAGTGCCTTGCTCAAGGACACAATGGTGGTGGCTGTGGGGATCAAACCAGCGACCTTCTGATTACCAGTTATGTGCTTTAGCCCACTACAACACCACTCCACTTACAAAAAGTTGCACTTAAATCTGTTTTGAACGCTATTCTGATGCTAGTGAAATTTTGTAGTATGGCACTTTTCGTACAAATGTCTCCTTAAGATGATTCGCTTATGTTTTCCTCTTTTATAAGTCGCTTTGGATAAAAGCATCTGCCAAATGAATAAATGTAAAGCTATATATATATATATATATTCAAACCCAAGTACCAATTGTAACCATTCAATTTAACAATGATGCAATGTTAATATTGGATATTTGAGAAAATCGACATAATTTACTTTCTCTGTTCGAACTCATCCAGGTCCCAGCCCGCCGCTGTCCAAACATCCGGCGTTACGGCCGGATGCAGTTACCAAACTAGTTCGCGTGTTTATCACACCAATGGACATATTTTGCAACAACAAATCTAAGTTATCAATTATGAAGTTTATATTCAAAATAAATTGGTAATATTATTTTTTCAAAACTATCTAAATTTTTAATGCATGTAGGAATAACATTTAATGCTTTTTAATGCAATTTAAGGCCTTAATTTTCACAAAATCCCCGTGGAAACCCTGTTCAGTGGGAGGAGTCCTGAGCTAGCATGGCTGCGGTATCAAGAAAGTCTCATTGGACTGAAGAAATGGAGGATAAATTAGTGGAACATTGGCAGGAGCATCAGCGCCTATTTGACGTTCCTGAACTGTAGCACAACCGGGAGGAGAAAGAGAAGAGCTGGAGAGAAATTCCCAATTCTCTTGGACGGTCAGGTCAGCAAATAGGTCGACTTTTCAGTAGAAGGTACTTTTTCATATTGTAACCAATAAAATATATGATTAAAAACATACACATCGTATTCTGAAATGCATAACACATGATGATGCATTTGTTTCCGTTATCTCGTATCACTTCTCGCATGTACTCCGTTGCGAGTCATCGGGGATTCGTCAATAGTGAAATGTTTTGTGACGTGTCGCCGATTCCTCGTGTAGTTTGAAAACGCTACGACGTCCATGACAAGACAGACAGTTGTGTAATATGAACGGTACCACGATCCGACGTCTTCGAAAGACGTGTAGTGTGTAGGAGGCATTAGTCTTTTGACGAAAATGTCCTTTAAAATGTGTCAATATTTCGTCATGTAATGACGAATAGTGTGTTATTTACGGAAACAGCGTATTCACAACGGACGTTACGCATGTTATGGTTCAAATTCACCCGTTCATTCGCTTCACTGGCTGTGCAGATGGAAGTTGTAATGTTAGATGTTGTGGATATAGTTCTTAATCTCATGTATAAGATGCGTTTGAAGGAGGTAATTAACCCGTTTTAAAAAGTTGTCAGTCAAGAATCAGTTAGAGTTTACATATAATCTTTTAACAAATGAATTTGAATTACAGTATGTATGCACATTTTTTAAAATTGCAGCATAGAGCATTAATTATAACTAAATATGGGGCTTTTCCACTGAACGGTACAGCTCAACTCTGCACCCTGTTTTGGGGGTTTTCCAGTGTGGATAGTACCTGGTACCTGATACTTTTTTAGTACCACCTCGGTCGAGGTTCCAAGCGAGCCGAGCCGATACTAAATGTGACGCCAAAACCCTGCAGATCACTGATTGGTCAGGGAGAATAGTCACTACCGGCATCACTGGATTTGCAACACGGGACATCAACCCGCTAGTTTTAAAGTTAGCATCAGCGATAACGGTATCATTTGTTCACACGACTTTCTAAATGGCTGTGCGCAAAACCACGCCGTGGTCAGTAAACGAGGTGCAGACGGTCCACTCATTAGCGACGAATGAAACAAAAAAGTATTTCAGGAAGTGTCTCAGCTGTTGGCCGCACACGGCTACCACCGGACCAACCAACAGTGTAGGGAAAAGTTAAAAAAATTCAGTGACGACAGAACCATCAAGGACCACAACAGCCGGAGTGGTTCAAACAGAAGAAAGTGGAAGTGGTTCGACCAAATGGACGCTATCTATGGCAATAGACCGGCGAGCAGTGGGAGGGAGAGTGCCCTGGACTCTGCCACGATGGAGGATGGTACGTTGTGTTACGTTAACTCGATACTCTGCTTGAAAGCTTCACTTTATTTAGTTGAGCAGCTACTGGAAGCTTCTAAAACAACCAGACCAATTTAACTGTTACACTTGTGTAAAATCACCATGCAACAACTGCTTTATGCAGCACAATGCGCTAGTAGCTAACAGCTAGCACTCGTGTTATTGTTTATGGTCAGTAATGTTTGTGTCGTGTTTAAGATGACATCACTGGAGTAGAAGCTGCGCAACTATGACGATCATCCTATAAATCACACCCACGTTGAGGCGGCACTAAACTGCAATGGACAAGAAAGCTCAGAAAAGTAAAGTGAGTAGAATTGAGTCGAACCGTAAAGTGCCGTGGAAAAGTGCATAAGTACTTAATACTCATGAGTACTTTTAAATGAGCTACTCGTTTACTCTTGAGTAGTTTTTAGGACAGGAATTTTTAAGCTACAGTTTTTGGGAAATATCAGTAATTTTCCTTGAGTATTATATTTTCAAAACTCTTTTCACCACTGCCCCCTTGTGGTCTCCCAAAGGTAATATGACAGACTACATTAAAGGCCAACTGACCGTGAATTGGAAAGCACACAAATTAGGCTTCTAATTTAAAATGTCGGCTAACGCTAATATATCGATGCCTCAATGCATCAAGAAAATTAAGTCCCGATCAATAAATATTGATAGTGTTAGTGAAAGAAACGCATTTCAGTATCTGTTTTTTACTACCTGCAACTTTATGACATTTTAAAATGGCCATTCATACTTTAAATATCCAGGTGGTACACGCTAGACTCGACCACATCCTATCACAGAAAATTATTGTGTTGAGCAGTGGACGCCTATTACATGCGATGCTTAACCGCGCCACTACGAGGCCCTACTATGTAGTGGGAATATTGGCCATATTGGGGAGAAAAGGGGAGAAAAAAAAAAATGTATACCAGTAAAAATGTGTTTAATTAACATTAATATATTAAAAATAAATGACTGACCAATTTCTTGCGAGTTCTTTGAAACAAAATCCAAATGTATAGCAAGCTAACTGTACTAGCTTAATGGACAGTGGTGGTTCAGTTGTTGAGGCTCAGGGTTACTGACCAGAAGGTCAGGGGTTCAAGCCCCAGCACCACCAAGATGCCACTGTTGTGTCCTTGAGCAAGGCACTTAACTCCAGGTTGCTCCGGGGGGATTGTCCCTGTAATAAGTGCACTGTAAGTCGCTTTGGATAAAAGCGTCTGCCAAATGCATAAATGTAAATGTACTGAACATGCAAAAATCTAATAGAAAAAAAACTCCGCTATGTAATGCAATGCTTAATTAAACCTGATTATATGGACTGTTTCTCAGCCTGCCTGAGGCCTGAAGTGTTTTGTGAGTAAAATAAGTCTAACCAAAAAGTAGGGCATTTATAATCTGTATAAATGTGAGAAATTACAATAGAAAAGGGTCGATTTTAGGCCAGTCTCCAGTAGAGCAGAGCAGCTGGGGTTAGTAGTTAAATGTACGTACTATAAGGCAGAGAAGCACTGCTGGCGATGGATGACGTGTCACTGCATGTGGACGCTGGTGAGGGCGGAGGGCCCATTTCTGTCTTCACCAGCTCCGGCTTACTCTCCGTCCTAAAAACAAGACCATCCATCAGTACGATGCAGAATAACCCCCACAAACAGGTTTAGCTATAGAACACAAAGACGACTTGCTTGATCTCTTGCGTCTTTGTGCTCTTTTCCATGTTCTTGAGGCTCTCGGGCGAGCGGAGTTGGAACCGGCAGCTGTCGTTCATGTTCCACACAGACTCGAGCAGAACGCCCACTTTAGGGATTCCAGCATTGACGGAGAAGGCCACGGCACCAGCGTGATATAGAGGGTTATTCCTCAGGCACACCTAAAGGTAGAGACAAAACTACTAAACCAAGAGTGTTTGACGTTTTTGCTCTCTGTGCACGTCCACAGGGCTGTTTCTCAGCTTAACAGCTACAACTCAATGAGACCGTGAAAAGCAGTCGTGCACAACAGCATGTTCCTCACCTGAGTTCCTACGGTGATGTTGGGTATAGAGGAGATGCCTGCACTTGACTTTGGCTTTTTGTTCTTGGCTCTGGCCTTTTCAAGCATCTTTTTGCGCTGACTAAAAGGCACAACGCCCCTAGAGAAACAGAAACTCAGAATTCATACATAGTATTTAACAGGTCCAACCATGACATAAATAAGCAGATGCCATCCTGCAGGCTCACCACCAGTAAAGGCTGCTCTCCAGCTGGGCACAGGTATACAGAGCACAGCAGTGCAGAGAGACGATGCGCTCGCCCTGAAGCTCTGGGAACGTTTGCGCTCCATGTTCGAGTTTAGCGGCCACAGTACTCAGAGTTTCATCCATCCACGTCGCCACCTACACACACAAACGGTCACTGATTGGTTCATCTATATTTGAGGACAATTAAGGCTGGTGTAATGGGAGAGAAGAATGAACGTAGACATCTGCGCAGGATGTGTCAGACTTTTAAGACTACAGGGAACCGTGTTGTATGCATTATAACAATAAAATAGGCTAATCTTAATAGGCTAATCTTCACACTGAACACATTTTCGACCATATGCACTTTTATTTTAATAAAACATGTTAAAATTTTGAAAACATGCTAAAAACGTGCTAGCATCAGGCTAACACATGCTAGCATCAACAAGCCAAGTGTTAAAACATGCTAAAAACGTGCTAGCATCAGGCTAACACATGCTAGCATCAACTAGCGAAGTGCTAAAACAAGCTAAAAACGTGCTAACACATGCTAGTATCACCTAGCGAAGTGCTAAAACATGTTAAAAACGTGCTAGTATCCTGCTAACACATGCTAGCATCGCCTAGCAAAGTACTAAAACATGCTAGCATCATGCTAACACAAACATAAACACCTACATGCTACCATCATGAAAAACACATGCTAGCAACATTCTATAACCATTATTTAATGCTTAGCAACAAGTTAGAAAATGCTATTTAACGAGTTTTGCCACGGCAAGCAACACTCACATTTTCTTCAGGAAATGTACCTATCTACTTTTTTATTGTTATTCTATCATGCACTAAATGAATGTCGCTGCTCCACTGCTGCTCCTTGCCTCGATGTTTTTTTAGCATCCAAAACAGGAACGCTATTTAGGACTGAATGTTTCAATATTAAATATAAATAAATCTGATATAAATTAGCGTTTATACATTTACTTATTTATGCATTATTGTATTTATTTCAACATGAGATAATTTATACGTCTTTTATTTACACATTTGAGCATATTCTAATGAGGGGGCGTGTCTTTCCATATTTGACTCCACCCCAACATGTCACTGTGGACTCCCATGCTTTACTCTGGAGTACTCAGAGCTTGATTGTTATGCCTGAAGTAGAAAACAAACCCTTCATTACCATATGGACAAAGAAATATAGAAATAAACAAATGTGAAAATGCAACCAAATAATGCATAAATTAGGAAATAAAATGTAAACATATTCATTTATGTCAGATTTAAACATTTATTTCCAAGTAAACTTTCTACCTTTCTTTGCAAATGTATTTATTTTTAATATTGTCACATTCGGCCCTCCATAAAACATTGCTTTTGGGGGTCTGAGTAGCTCAATGGTAAAGATGCTTGCTACCACCCCTGGACTACACAAGTTCGAATCCCAGGGCGTGCTGAGTGACTCCAGCCAGGTCTCCTAAGCAACCAAATTGGCCCAGTTGCTAAGGAGGGTAGGGTCACATGGGGTAACCTCCTCGTGGTTGCTATAATGCGGTTCGCTCTTGGTGGGGCACGTGGTGAGATGTGCGTGGATGCCGCGGGCCTTCACACGCGCTATGTCTCCGTGGTAACGCACTCAACATGCCACGTGATATGATGCATGGATTGACGGTCTCAGATGCGGAGGCAACTGAGATTCGTCCTCCACCACACGGAATGAGGTGACTCACCTACGCCACCACAAGGACTTAAAAGCAAAATTGGGAATTGGACATTCCAAATTGGGGAAGAAAAAAAATTAAATGGAAAATAACCACATTCAACAGGACTGCACACTTCTACTTCACTGTGCAGCTACTCTCTTACCTTATTACTCTCGGTGGCCACTGTTGCTCTGATACTGTTAGCAGACAGGTGAGTGATCTTCTCATTGGTCAAACCCAGGAAAGGGACACGAGGGTGATGTATTGAAGGATTCTATGAAACAGGAATAGATTTAAGAACGTCAAACGTAGCCGTTTCTACAATTCTTAGTCATTTCTGTCCACTACATATTGAGAATCTTACTTGTGCGTTTCTATAAGGTTCAGGCTCACTCCATTTCCACTGGTAGAGTTCTCCTTTAGAGCTGACGGCAACTAGCTCAGAGTACAAAGCCCCGATACTCACAAACTTAGTTACATAGTCCTAAAAGAATTGAACAACATAGAATAAACAACTCTAACAAATGCAAACAAAACGTGATCTATAACGTCTAAATTAAGCCTAAACAAATAAGTGACAACAGCTAATGTGTTCAACAAAAATTGGCCACTACATTTATCAGTCAATGACTCCGTTTATATGGACACCAGAAAATGGCTTATTGCGAGAAAGTGCCGCACGCACGTTTCTCCACATCAGCGCAATTTCCACGAGATGCTTGTGTAAGTAACAAACATGACATCAAAGTAAGACTTCACTATTTTAATCTCTGTTGCTTCACTTTATTTCCAGATATTGCAGAGTTGTTACTTTGTTTGTTTCAGTAACATTCCATCACAACCAGTAGCGAAATTGCGCTGCAATAGTGCTATTTTCCTCTTACGTCAAGCTCTGGGATTCCCCCCAGTGCATTTTAGTGCATTAGGTGGATGTGAGGGACAGTCGATATTTTACATTGGTGTGTATAAAAGGGTATATGTGTATGTGCTTATCACACTGCACTCCCTGAAATGTTGAATTCATTCCCCAGTGTTGACTTGTTGTTGTTGGGCTCCATCCTATGACGTTTGTTATCCAGTCTGTTCGCGGACACGCGCACTCCTCGAAAACCTGCAAGAACACCACTAATGTGTTCACACAGTCACATTAGCCGTGTTCTACAGGAGAAACCCAGGTGTGTTACACCGATTTCTCTTAATCCCTTAACATGTGTAAGGAAAACCGCGTTCTGGTTTACATTACTTTTCAGAACGCTGCTTTCTGCAAATATCCTGGAACAAACAGTTTTCTTAAGTGCATGTAAACGTGGTCACTGACAAATAAAGGTATCAGAGATGACCAAAAAAATATGTTTTATAAATCTAGATTAAAACGCTAGACTAAAACCATGTTTAAAAAAAAAAAAAATATATATATATTTTTTTTTTACATTTTTTTTTTAAAACATGGTTTTAGTCTAGCGTTTTAATCTAGATTTATAAAACATATTTAGATTTATAAAAAAAAAAATTCTAATAACAACATATTACATGGTTTGATTTGAGTCTAAACATTTCAAGCTGTCTAACTATCAAGTAAAATCATTTCCAACACCTTCAATTGTTTCGTTTCTCACCCACACTTATTATATCACTTCTGAAGGTATGGATTTAACCACCGGAGTCGTATGGGTTAATTATATGATGCCTTTATATGCTTTTGGAGCTTCAAAAGGTTCTGGCCACAACTTACTTGCCTTGTATAGACCAAGTGTGCTGCACAAGCCCTCAAAAGTGAAGCCAAAACGTCTCGATCGCCCCCCGGTGGCTGGTCCTAGTATAGGTCATAAACCCCGCCTCCCCATGTTATTCAACGGGATGTGAGACCAACTAAACAATTCAATTACACTTCACATTTCTTTTTTCCAAAGAGAGTTTCTGTCATTTACTGTCGTTTCTATCACGTTGATGTCATTTCAAGTGTTTGTTTTCAAAATAAGTTTGTTTTTAGTTATTTGATGCTATAAAAACGGTGCTGTGACATCATGATTGACAGCTGTGATTGACAGGTTCTCTGAGCGAAGTATCAACACCAGCTGAAGCACCAACAGACTTTTTTCGGGATCTTCGGAGGACTGAGGAGATTGAAGCTTTAAATTTAATATCTACATTTCTATAATTAATTATTTCACACCGTCATAAGTCAAAAGTGCAGGGGCGTGTGCTTGCGATTGATTCAGCTAGAGTGAGGGCGGGGCCTTGATTTCACGGCTTTACACCGTCATAAGTCAAAAGTGCAGGGGCGTGTCCTTGCGATTGATTCAGCTAGAGTGAGGGCGGGGCCTTGATTTCACGGCTTTACACCGTCATAAGTCAAAAGTGCAGGGGCGTGTCCTTGCGATTGATTCAGCTAGAGTGAGGGCGGGGCCTTGATTTCACGGCTTTACTTCATGCTCACTACTGCGCAGGTCTGGTCCCGAAATCGCAACTGCGCAGACTCAAGTCCCAAGATGTCAGCGCCATATCGGGACACTGGTGGCTTCAGTTCTCACCAATGGAAAAGAGCGAAGGGGCGTCGGCCATCTTTTTTTACAGTCTATGGTATGGACCTAAAGAGCTGAACTATTCTTCTAAAAACTTTAAATTGTGTTCAGCAGACGTCAAACACAGTTGCTCCACCAAAAATAGGTATGTTAATGTTAATTCTACTAATCAAAATTAACCGCAATTACAATTTCAAGGGAAATAATCATCAGTTATGTTTTTGTCATAAACATGCAGCCCTAATTGAACCTTAAACGTATTAAGACTTAAAATGCAGCATCTCCAGATCTGAAATCTAGTGTTCTAGGACAGCGGCAGTATAAATGCCCACCTTATCAGGCCACCACTGCAGCTCTTCACCCAGAGTAACAGGGCTCTGCAGTGGCACGCTCTTCTTGTCGAGGCTGGGCTCTCCCTCGCGGCTGGTGGAGCCACGCTCCGCATCAAAGGAGGCTCCGTCCAGCCACCTCCTCTCGCGCAGCCTCAGGACCGACTCCCGCTCGCGGAGCAGTTCAGAGTCTCGCTCTAGGGGGAGAAGGAGAACTGGTATGCAATAGGGTCACACCAGTGGGATAACAGTAAGCCACTCTCTGGGAAAGACCCTTAAGAATAGTGAGATGTCATACAAATTACAAAGCGACTAAAATGAGTATATGGCAAAACTATTTTATACTAATTCTGCTCACTTCTGAGACACCAACCACAAAACATTAGGCTGTAAATGACTGAGTGAAAGGACCCACGACCATTTAGGTGATGGACCATATTTCACTGAGAGCCCCGGAAAGGAGCGAAATATAATCAGCAGTGGAAAGATCTTGTCTTGGTAACAGGGGTGTCCAGCATTAGCTAAGGTTCATTGGTAAATGTCTGCAGGGCCTTTCGCAGAGGGCTCACTAGGGGAAATTATTATGACCATGCAGGACACTGGACACTCTCTCAAAAGCACAGACACTCACACACAACACAAACATGCAGCAGGGTCTTCAAGTATTATATATATCAAATTATTAGTTTACATTAATAACTTATGAACCGTGAGTCCTAGAAACACTCTGATTCCTTGGCTCAATATGACTCGATCGCACCCTATGACATCATTTTCAGTCATGAAAATTTTTCCGCCATTTTTTATTTTCAGACATAACAAATTTCGAACTCGTCCTAGGCCGTTTGTCCGATTTGCAGGAAAATTGGTTTGCATCATCTAGGAGGCACACACGACAAAAACCTATTCACAGAATTTTGCTAAACCATACCGTTTTTGAATGACGCTTCAACGAATTTGACGAAGAACGCATACTGCCCCCTAGTGGTCACGAGATATGAAAAAAAGATTTTTTTTTTGCTCATAACATCTGAACAGTGTCATAAAATCCTCAAATAGGTCTCATTAGATTCAGTGGGGTATAGAGAGTCCAACGATATGAAAAACACCCATGTCGGCCATTTTGAATTTCCCAAAAAAACTACTTTTTTCGAATTCATCCTAGGCCGATTTGCACGAAAATTGCCCTGCATCATCTAAGAGGCACTCACGACAAAACACAACTCACAGATTTTTTATAAACTTTACCGTTTCAACAAATTCGACGAAGAGCACGCAATTCAAAATGGACATGAGGGTATATCTCCATAACGCTTTAGCATATTCATACCAATCTTATTATTTGTCATTGGCACCATGACTCGAGGATGCCTGCTGAGTTTCGGAACAGTGCCACCTAGTGGTCAGGAGATATGAAAAAAGCTAACTTCTGAACAGTTAGTCATAAAATCCTCAAATTGGTCTCATTAGATTCAGTGGGGTAAAGCGAGTCCAACGATATGAAAAATACCAATGTCGGCCATTTTGAATTTAGGCATAAAATGATGTATTTTACGAATGACTTGGCGTATTGTTACGAAACTCGGTATGTGTCTTTGGTACCATGTTCTGAAGTGACTCAATTCTCAGGACAGCACCACCTTATGGTCAAATATTATAATGCCATTTCTAATAACGTTAATAGCTATTGATTCCTTTTGCCTACTGTCATGATACTGGTCTTGATGGAGTCCGTGGTTCATGCAGAGAACAATGATACCAATTATGTAAAACTTCCTGTCCACCATTTTTAAATGGTTTGAAAACATATTTTTCTAACTTCTCCTATACTGTTTGTCCAATTTGCACAAAAATTGGCCTGCATCACCTAGAGGCACTCGCGACAAAAATTGATGCAAATAATTTTGTTAAACCATACCGTGTTCAAATGGCGCTTCGACGAATTCGACAAAGAACACGCCAAGTTGAACTTGAGGCTGTGTCTCCGCAACGCTTTGAGGGTATGGGACGAATCTTAGTGCACTTCCCCTACTGGTCAGGAGATAGAAAAATGCCTATTTTGGCATATAACTCTTGAACGCTTTCCTGCATGATAACCATCATGCCCAGATAGCATATTCAGAACAGCGCCACATACTGGACAAAAATTCTTAGTAGCAATTTTTTGTTATTTTTTAAATAAATGGGGTTTTTTTATGATTGAAAGGTTACTTTTTCTAAATCCTCATGTCACAAAGCGTCTTTTGCTGCTCATGGTGTCAATAATTGGCTTGACCACGGTCTCGCTGCTTTTTCGGATGCATGTTATACAATTTTTTATTAGTATTTTATTTGGTTCTGTTTTATAATTAGCATCTTTCTACCATGTTTCAGACTGTATCTGCATGAATGTGTGTTGTGAGCAGTGCCTTCATTGACTAGTTAAAAATACGGTAGATATTTTTAAGCTGTTCCACAAATCAGTCTGAATGTGCATTTTGGTCTTTACCTCGTGAGGAGCCGAGACGAGACAAGGAGGACCGTCGGAAAGAGGGGTATCCAAAGTAACTGATGTCCTCAGAGAACATGGCGTCTGCGTCAATGATCACACTGGGGTGGGCAGAGTGAATGTCTGCATCTAGCAGGGACATCAAGTCTTCTATAAAAGTATGAAAGACATTGAATCAAAACAGGATTTTAAGAGGTTAGAACATCACAGTGTAACAGTCTTAGGAAGAACTGCAACATTGTTTAAAGCAACTTAATATGGAACCATGGTTTTGAGAGGGAAAATATTGCATAACTAATATATCACATCTTGCAAAATTCACCCTTAAAATATGCAGACTTCTATAATCAATGGCTTACTAAAAAAACATTTGAGAGGTCTGGGTAGCTCAGAGAGTATTGACGCTGACTACCACCCCTGGAGTCGTGAGTTTGAATCCAGGGTCTGCTGAGTGACTCCAGCCAGAGTGCCTAAGCAACCAAATTGGCCCGGTTGCTAGGGAGGGTAGAGTCACATGAGGTAACCTCCTTGTGGTGGTGATTAGTGGTTCTCGCTCTCAATGGGGCATGTGGTGAGTTGTGTGTGGATCGTGGAGAGTAGCATGAGCCTCCACATGCTGTGAGTCTCCGCGGTGTCATGCACAACGAGTCACGTGATCAGAAGCGGCGGCAACCGAGACTTGTCCTCCGCCACCTGGATTAAGGTGCGTAACCGTGCTACCATGTGGACTTACTAAGTAGTGGGAATTGGGGATTTCAAATTTGGAGAAAATGGGATAATAAAAAATACACTTGAGGAAAGAAAATGTATCATATATATATATATATACACACACATATACATACACACACACACATCAATCCATGGGTCTCTTTACCTCCAGGTAAGTAGGACTCGCTGGCCGTGTCATCACCATCATCTCCATCCTCATCATCTCTGCTCAGCAGGTTGTTTACAGCCAAGTTCACATCCAGGTTTGTGCGTTGGAGCTCTCGAATGATGACACTTCTTGACTTTCCCTGAAGAACCACCTGGGCCTGAATGGAGAAGCAAATCCAATGAGTAACAAAATGATGCCACACAAAAATAGTCCATATACCTTAAAGGGACAGTTCACCCAAAAACATTTAAATTCTGTCATTAATTGCTCTCCCTCATGTGGTTCTAATCCATAATGCTGCTATTTTTTCCATGGACCACAAAGCAGAAATTATAAAGAATCAACCCTGAAACTATGATAGCTTTGTCATTAGTTATTCACTGATAATCTTAGTTTACAAATCTCACACGTGCATGTTTTCAGTTAAAAATGGTGTCTTGGGGCACATCATTGACATCTGGGAATATAAATAATATATAAATAGTGGGTTGACATCAATAACATCAGGGTGAGTATATCACAGAATTTTCCTTTTTGGGTGAGCTATCCCTTTAATAGTCCGGAAGGTCTTCGGCCCCCTCCCCGCAGCCATAAAGAGTCTGCCGCAGAGAGAGTTACCTGAGAGATTAGCTCCTCTGGGATGACAGAGGCTGGAATAACAGGCTGTGGCTGACTGCCCAGCAGGCCGGATCCTCTGTCTCTGCCAGTCCGGATCACACGGGTCTGTCTGCGTGAATCACGAGCTGCTGTGGAGGAGCGGCCTGAAGAACCTCCCCCTCCAGCGCCGCCGCCTCCACCACCTCCTGCAGCCCCACTGCCCCCTCCTGCCGCTCCTCCGCCACTACCCCCGCCTCCACTGCCTCCACCGTTCACTCCTGAACTCCAACGGCTCCTGTCAGGCACATGAACAATCACATAATTCTCTCTGTATTCCACACTCAACTCTAAAGCTGATGAGTTATTATAGTGACCTCGATGTATTTACAGCTTTGCCGTCTTATTTTGACCGGTCACTTTAAAAGCATAATATACACAACAATGCAGCTCATACATTTAAATGTTTACAATATAAATATGCAATGATTTTAATGTGTTTAGTTGGCCATAGTTCATCAGTAGCTTGTGATTGAACTAATTTTGCTATACTTTGTCTCGCTCCTTTTAAGACGGATGTTTTAATAGTGTCTCTGATTTACTCTTCAGTAGCAAAATTGCATTTTAATCTATTAGAATAATTATAATCCATTTCAACTCTGATTCTACATGCATTAAAATGTTCTAGTTAAAATATATACATGCAAGTATTGCTGTTTATTACCATGTATTCTCACATTGTTGCATATATTTAAAAAAAAAAACATTTTTCTGTGTGTTTATTTGGTAAAAAAAAGAATGGAAAATATGTCTTGTTTATTTTTAACTTGACTTGCAATAATGGTTCCTCTATTTGAAATAAAACAAAATAAAAGTCCTTCATTTTAGCATAACTATATACAAATCTGGATATACTGTATATTGAATATCTTCAATAGCAATATTAGCAATTAGCAATATTGCCCAGACCCTACTAACACATTTTAGGAATAATACACATTTTATTTTTCTCAAATGTGTATTTTTGGGTGAAAATGCCGCCTAAAAACACAATATTTGTGGTAATGGAGCTGTGATGTATAAATTATGGGAAGTATTTTCCTGACAAAACTAAAAGGCACCAGTGCACGTGTGGCTGCCATCTTTACCTGATGGCTGCACTTCTCAAAGCCCTGCCACAACTTACCCAAGGGTGTTGCCTGCCAGTCTGCCCAGTGTGTCAGAACCAGACAGGAACCAGGGCGGATCACTATTCCTGCCTGGCTTGGAGCTCCTTCCTGTCCCTGAGACCCTGCTCAACTTTGAACTGGAAACAAAAGATGGGAGATCAGTTACACATCTATAGTCCCACATGAGGGACCATCACAGAGCCTGGAGATCACAGGCCTATGAGCCAATTGGGGGGGGTTGGGGGGTACTAACATGGCAACACCCTTGGGAATCAGACCTGACTGCAGCTCATTCCTCAGGCAAATCATGTGCCATCATGCCCTTTTAAATAGTTAGGTAATTTACACCACTGTGGATTGCTTGCGGATCACAAATGGGATTTGCACCGTTGCAACATGGCTACGATCCCAAAATCCCAATTCCCCCAAAACGGAGTACACAACCAAACACCAACAAACAAGCTCATTTTAAGCAAATCAAAAACACTGAACCAATGCACAAACATGTTTTTGTTTTTCAAGTCTGTTACAGCAACAGATAATTGGTTCATAAACTAGTGTTGACAAACGATTGCACATAATGTGTAATGTGTGTATATTCATAAAAAATACTTTTATGGTGTTGTAATCCTAGTCCAATATTTTAACAATTTACAAGACTACTTTTCTGCAGAGTTTGGGTAATAGGAAAGTGTGTACAGTACTTAAAACCATGGCATGGCATATATGATTAATTCTACATGGTTTGCTTATGTTCTTTTTATATCAAATAACAAGTCCTCTTTTCTCCCCAATTTGGAATGCCCAATTCCCACTACTTAGTAGGTCCTCGTGGTGGTGCAGTTGCTCATCTCAAGTGTCAGTTGCCTCCGCTTCGGAGACCGGCAATCCGCACATCTTGTCACGTGACTCGTTGTGCATGACACAGCGGAGACTCACAGCATGTGGAGGCTCATGCTACTCTCCATGATCCACGCACAACTCACCACACGCCCCATTGAGAGCGAGAACCACCAATCACCATCACGAGGAGGTTACCCCATGTGACTCTACCTTCCTTAGCAACCGGGCCAATTTGGTTGCTAAGGAGACCTGGCTGGAATCAAACTCATCACTCCAGGTGTGATAGTCAACGTCAGTACTCGCTGAAATACCCAGAGAACTATTGATAACAATCACATTTTAGTACTAATCGTGTACTGGCAGATGTTTCTGGTCATTGTGAGTTCATTGTACACACTGTTAATGACACGCAGTGACATGTGAAGCACGCTTCCTCTATTTCTATGGAGTGATACAATTATGAAACGAAATCTGAAAATCATGAGAAATAAGGGCTTGTGGGTTTAATCAAAGAGCCTTAAAATAACGTGTGAAAGTGAAGAAATTAGGACAGAAATATTTATATATAAATAATATCATATAAATATGAAATATGATATATTTTATTTATTAGAATTAAATCATACATCGCCATTTAATTATTTGATTTAGTGTTGTCACGGTAACAAAAGGAAATCGTACATCGCCATTTAATTATTTGATTTAGTGTTGTCACTGTAACAAAAGGAAATCGTACATCGCCATTTAATTATTTGATTTAGTGTTGTCACTGTAACAAAAGGAAATCGTACATCGCCATTTAATTATTTGATTTAGTGTTGTCACGGTAACAAAAGGAAATCCTATATCGCCATTTAATTATTTGATTTAGTGTTGTCACTGTAACAAAAGGAAATCGTACATCGCCATTTAATTATTTGATTTAGTGTTGTCACTGTAACAAAAGGAAATCGTACATCGCCATTTAATTATTTGATTTAGTGTTGTCACGGTAACAAAAGGAAATCGTATATCGCCATTTAATTATTTGATTTAGTGTTGTCACTGTAACAAAAGGAAATCGTACATCGCCATTTAATTATTTGATTTAGTGTTGTCACTGTAACAAAAGGAAATCGTACATCGCCATTTAATTATTTGATTTAGTGTTGTCACTGTAACAAAAGGAAATCGTACATCGCCATTTAATTATTTGATTTAGCGTTGTCACGGTAACAAAATTTCAGTAGTCGGTACTGATACCAGTTCAATTTCACGGTTCTCGATAACAATTTCGATACCGCAGCAAAAATATGCTAATATTATAATGTGCTATTGAACGCACCAGTTTAGTTATTTTTAATTATTTTAGTTTAATAATTATTATTATAGTTTTTCAGAACTTTCCAGAATCTTTTTTTTTTTTAAACTTAAAAAAAAAAATAAAAAAAAATAAATAAAAAAATTCCCCCAAACTTTTATTCAATTCCAGGCATCTAGATTTTATTTTTAATTGTGCTTTTATTATGACGTGTTTTTTGCTGGATGCTTCACTTTTCTGGATAAACGGTTTGCGACTGCGCAGTGTGATCATTGAAGTCACGTCTGAAATTGAATCTCTTTAAACTGGCCTTTAAGTCCGACGAATGAAATGTAGGACACCGTTTTGGAGCGCTTGTATTTTAGATTACTGGTGTTTGTGTATGTGTATGATTGGTTGGAAGAAATCCCATCCTAGCTGAAAACAAATGTTCTGATTGGTTGTTCAGTGAAGTCAGCCTGTCTATCATGCCTTCAGGTCAGCGTTCCAGAGTCCTGCCGCTCCATGAGCTTGTAGGGAGAACTCTATATAAACAAAACTATCACAATGCACTCAACGGTGCTGCGGCATGGGCTCAGTAGTTTGAAAAGTTATGCATCCAGCTCGTTGTTCTGGTGGCCTTAAATACGTATCATCGCTTATTGTAGGAGAGCATACACAAAATAATAATAGGTGGGTGTACGGCGTGTGCTTGCATATGCACTACACTACTAGTCTTCGTGACATAAACAAGGCCACAACACAACCTTGTTTCTGCTGCAAAACATGCTGTGGTTACAACCAGTGAAATGTCTAATCAAGTCATGCTACAGACAATCTTCAACTGTAGGACAAGTTTCATCTAGGGCAATACTAAACAGGAGACACATATCTAATCTAGGGTGATTTTGAATGCCAGCTCAAACATGCAATTTCCACATCTCTAATGGGGTATATTCATATCTCACCCATCATTGCCATCAGGCTTGCTGAGCTCCAGACGGTCGGGCTGGATGGCAAAACTTATCCTACAGATACGTCCATCCTGAAACAAAGATCATGTTATTTTCGATCTTCATAGAAGCGGGTTGAGATTTAGACCATATACAGTGGGTCAGAAGTTTACATACACTTTGTTAGTATTTGGAAGCATTGCCTTTAAATTGTTTAACTTGGGTCAAATGTTTTGGGTATCCTTCCACAAGCTTCTCAGAGTAAGTTGCTGGAATTTTCTCCCATTCCTCCAGACAGAACTGGTGAAACCGAGGCAGGTTTGTAGGCCTTCTCTGCATGCACACGCTTTTTCAGGTCTGCCCACACATTGTCTATTGGATTGAGGTCAGGGCTTTGTGATGGACACTAATACCTTGACTTTGATGTCCTTAAGCCATTTTGCCACAACTTTGGAGGTCTGCTTGGGGTCATTGTCCATTTGGAAGACCCATTTGTGACCGAGCTTCAACTTCCTGTCTGATGTCTTGAGATTTTGCATCAATATATCCACAAAACTTTCCTTCCTCATGATGTCATCTATTTTGGGAAGTGCACCAGTCCCTCCTGCAGCAAGGCACCCCCACAACATGATGTTGCCACCCCCATGCTTCACGGTTGGGATGGTGTCCTTCGGCTTGTAAGCCTCACCCTTTTTCCTCCAAACATACCGATGGTCATTATGGCCAAACAGTTCAATATTTGTTTCATCAGATCAGAGGAAATTTCTCTCAAAAGGAAGATCTTTGTCCCCATGTGCACTTGCAAACTGTAGTCTGGCTTATTTTATGGCGGTTTTGGAGCAGCGGCTTCTTCCTTGCTGAGCCGCCTTTCAGGTTATGTCAATATAGGATTAGTTTTGCTGTGGATATAGATACTCGTCCACCTGTTTCCTCCAGCATCTTCACAAGGTCTTTTGCTGTTGTTCTGGGATTGATTTGCACTTTTCATACCAAATTACGTTCATCTCTAGGAGACAGAATGTGTCTCCTTCCTGAGCGGGATGATGACTGTGTGGTCACATGGTGTTTATACTTGCGTACTCTTGTTTGTACAGATGAACGTGGCACCTTCAGACATTTGGAAATTGCTCCCAAGGATGAACCAGACTTGGAGGTCCACAATTGTTTGGATAATTTCTTTTGATTTTGCCATGATGTCAAGCAAAGAGGCACTGTGTTTAAAGGTAGCCTTAAAATACATCCACAGGTACACCTCCAATTCAGTACACCTCCTATCAGGAGCTAATTGGCTAATTGTTTAAAGGCTTGACATAATTTTCTGGAATTTTCCAAGCTGCTTAAAGGCACAGTTAACTTAGTGTCTGTAAACTTCTGACTCACTGGAATTGTGATATAGTCAATTAAAAGTGACACAATCAGTCTGTAAACAATTTTTGGAAGATTTACTCGTGTCATGCACAAAGTAGATCTCCTAATCCACTTGCCAAAACTATAAGTTTACTTTTATTAAATCTGTGGAGTTTTAATGACTTCAACCTAAGTGTATGTAAACTTCCTTAAAATATCTCCTTATGTGTTCCACACAAAAAAAAAGTGTTTTGAAAAACGATTTGTTTTGTAAGCTACTCCATTAAAAGATGATGACCCACAAGAAAGAAGAAACTAAAAAAAAAGCTACCTCAAGGAGAAATCCAGCATGATTTGGTCCAACCACACACTGTTTAAGTTTGGCCTGCTCCAATGGAATAAGGTGTGGATGACTGCAGGGAGAAAAATGTTTGCCAAGTCTTTTTTGGAAACTCCACTGATGTGGAAATGGCTTTAAAATCAATATATTAAACTTATTGCTACTTAAACTTGTTGTTAAAGCTTACCTGTTGCAGTTGTATTTGTTGAGCTTCTCTGACACTTCACGAAGCCTGTTGGAAACAACAAAATCATGATTAAAGACCGTCTGTTGTGGCTTCTAAAAACGACTCAATGCCCAGAGCAATACTATGTACTCCAAACTAAAAATGCGCTTTCCACATTATCAAAGGCACAGTGTGATGCACGCTCGGCTGCATTAAGAGAGCCATCATTTATACTGGCTTGAGCAATTGCCCACATGTTTGAAACTGGCCAAACTCTTGGGAGGAAGAAGTTGAGAGAGGATGATTATTATGGTTGAAATGTAGAACAGTAGGAAATGGAAGGCCCATGTTCAGAGGAAACTAAGTGGGCCAGTGAGTCGCTTTAGCCTTTATTTTACAGTACAAATGATAACAAATATGATAGCCTACTTGAACAAGGTACGCTGCTCTGCTCGCGGTCACTTATTAAAGACTTGTTTAATAGTATACATAAGGCATCCTGCATTTAATACAAGCAATTTTAGAAACATTAATTAAAGTGTTACATAAAATATGCTACCCAGGGTATGACAATAAAGCCAAAAACATTGAACATCTAGTGAAGAGTTGACCAGAGCTTTGTTGGTTGTGTGCATTTTGCGCTTGCGGTCAAAAGAGTATACTTTTAAAGGCTAGTGTGCTCAGCCATGTGCAAG
>NC_068292.1:43711445-43741445 GCF_025860055.1 Xyrauchen texanus
GCGTAGCGGCATGAGAAAATTAAGAATATCCTAGCTTTTAAAATGCTTCCTTTGTAGGCAACTTACTAGGTTTTGGAACGGAGCCCATTTGTGACAAGCAAGCAAATAACAACCAATAATTCTGTTCCTAAAGACCCAAGTATACTTTGATTTTCACACGAACGCTCAACGTCAGCGTAGTCGAACGCAAGCCTGTCAAACGAGGCTTTTCCACTGCATGGTACAACTCGACCCTGCTCACTTTTTGGGGGTTTTCCACTGTGGATAGTACCTGGTACCTGATACTTTTTTAGTACCACCTCGGTAGAGGTTCCAAGCGAGCCGGGCCGATACTAAATGTGACGTCAAAATCCTGCAGATCACTGATTGGTCAGAGAGAAGCTTCACTGGATTTCCCAAACGTGACATCAACCCGCTAGTTTTAAAGTTAGCAACAGCGATAACAGTATCGGTTGTTCACGCGACTTTGTGCCCAAAACCACGCCATGGTCAATAAACGAGGTGCAGACGGTCCACTCGTTAGCGATGAGCGAAACGAAAAAGTCTCTCAGGAACCATGTCTCAGCCGTTGGCCGCACACGGCTTCCACCGGACCTACCAACAGTGTCGGGAAAAGTAAACAAACTTAAGTGACTTCAGAACCAGCAAGGAAAAGTGGAAGTGGTTCGGCTAAATGGACACTATCTAAACCGGCGAGCAATGGGAGGGAGTGCGCGCTGGACTGATGTTGATCCACGATGGAGGATGGTACGTTTTGTTGTTAACTCTACACTCTGCTTGAAAGCTTCACTTTATTTAGTTGACCAGCTACTGGAAGCTTCTTAAACAACCAGGCCAATTTAACTGTTACCCTTGTGGAAAATCACCATGCAACAACTGCGTTATGCACCCCAATGAGCTAGTAGCTAACAGCTAGCGCTCGTGTTACTGTTTATGGTCAGTAATGTTTGTGTCGAGTTTAAGATGATGTCACGGCAGTTAGGGTTGGGCGATGTCCCCTAAATTGGCAGTTGACGATGTTGACAGTAAAACATCGCGATGGACGATGATATCGTCGGTTGGGCGGGGTGGGGGGGGGTTTAATATAATTTCATATAATTTTCAAAAATGATATGAAAAATTATAATTTCGTTATTTTACTAACCCAACTAATGACTCGTCGGCGCTTTATCAGTAGGTTGCACGACACGTGAAGCATTTTTTTTTTTAGCTTTCACTTAAGAAGAGTTGTGCACTTTTTATTTTAATATATCTCTTTACATAAATACTATTTTCCACTTAAAAACTATAATTTCGTTATTTTACTCATTGATGAGCAAAAGGTCGAGGCAGAAATGACCATGTACCTGCAGGAAATGGCCATTGATGGGGAAGAGGACCCGCTGACTTGGTGTAAACGAACGACAAAAGGTTTCCGTTCATGGCAAGATTAGCACGGAAATATCTGTGCATATGTGCTACCAGTACTCCATCAGAGCGGGTCTTCAGCACAGCGGGTAGTGTAGTTACTCCAATCCGCAGCTTATTAAAACCAGATAAAGTGAATATGTTGGTATTTCTGGCCAGAAACATCGAAATTTAAACATGGTCTGTGGTGAAAGATATTAGACTTCTTTACGCATTTTTCGCCATCCGTTGCGGAGCTATTCGATTTTGCATATAATTTTTTAAACGTTCATTTGTGTAGTTCATATGACCACTTTACAATATTTCAATAACATAATTTATTTTGTAGCCTGTGCTGAAGTTAATTGTGCTGCTAATTATAAGTGAAATGTTAATGCCGAGTTTCGGTCTGAGTGTTGTTCCCGTTTTCTTGTTTTATTTGTTGTTCTTCTATGTTTTAATAAATGTGTGTTATTCATATTCACCTTGTTTCTTTCATTTGATTTGACATTATGGATTTATGGCCAAGGAAATTTTTCTTTAAAAGTATTAACCAGACGAAAGTTATTTGACGTTCGCTGGTCTGGGTTTATCTTAAACTGCCGCTTCAGTGTATACAAGAGTTATGTGACAATGAGCAAGATGTTCTGAGACACTACAACTACTAATAATTAATTAATAAAGCCTATTTTCTTGTAGCCCACAACATAAAATATTTTAATCTAAATGTACAGTGTAAGACATGTAAAAAAAAGACAAGAAGCTAACAATGTCAAGATCAATATTTGTGCAGCCTGCCTGACACGGTATTTTCACAGACTAACACGTCACGTCTCTGGCATATACTACAGTATTTAAAATAGCATATATGCATTAGTTATATTCTCAATTTAATTTACAGAGCAATCCCTGCAAAGTTTTTAGTGAGTCACACTAGCAAGACTCGCAAAAGGGGGCGTGGCATCACGATGGTGGCTCTACATCGTGATGTTGGTCAGCCATCACGATGGACGAGATAATCGTCCATCGGCACAACCCTAACGGCAGTAGAGGCGGCGTAACTATGACGATCAGCCTATAATCCCACCCACGTTGAGGCGACACTAAACTGCAGTGGACATGCAAGCTCAGAAAAGTAAAGCGAGTCGAGTTGAGGCGAACCGTAACGTGCAGTGAAAAAGTGCCGAAAGTGTACTCCACATGACTCTGCTAGCATAAATTACATTATGTATAGTATACCGAGATTAGGGGTTGTATTGTGTTTTTTGTCGTCTAATGTGCGTTACATGCTGTTTATCACCTCATCTCTCGCTAATTATGTTTTTGCTCTGAAATAGCATAAGTGGGGGGGTAAAAAGGTTTGAGGATCATTAATGTGAATTTTTGGCAAAATTCAGACAAGCCTTAATGTTCTTCGGGGTTAGAAGTGGTTTTCGACTTGCCACTCTTCCATGGATGGCATTATTGCCCAGTGTCTTTCTGATAGTGGAGTCAAGAACAGTGACCTTTATTGATGCGAGAGAGGCCTGCAGTTCCTTGGATGTTGTCCTTGGCTTTTTTGTGACCTCCTGGATGAATCATCACTGTGCTCTTGGAGGAATTTGGAAGGTCGGCCACTTCTGGGAAGGTTCACTACTGTGCCAAGTTTTCTCCATTTGGAGAAAATGGCTCTCTGGCGACCCAGAGTCTTTGAAATAGCTTTTTAACCCTTCCCAGACTGATGTATTTCAAGCCCCTTTTTCCTCATTTCTGGAATTTCTTTCGACCTCGACATTGTGTGCTATTGGGTGAGACCTTTTAGCCGACTTCAGGCTTCTGAAAAAGTTATATTTAGGTGTTGATTTGATTGAACAGGATCGGGTGTGTCTAGTCCAGCTGAACCCCATTACAAATGCAGTGTCATAGATTTGGGGATTACTAAATAAGGGGGGGCAAATACTTTCACACAACCTCAGTTGGTAATGGAGAACTTTTTTGCTTCAATAAATAACATGATTTAAAAACTGTATTTTGTGTTGTTTTCTCATATTGCCTTAAATGTTAGATTTAGAATGAGATACACACAAAAACAGAAGAAATCAGGATGGGAGGCAAATACTTATTCACAGCAATGTAGTTTTGTTCCCACAAAAATAACACAAACTTTGTTAAACCCTAGTTATACGTGTGGCTGGAAATCTTGAGCTGTTCAGCATCCAAAAAGTAATTACATTTAATGAGGTACATTATTTGACATGCCAATGGCGTTTGATAGCAAAATCACTATTATTACAATCTGAGCTGTTCAGCTGCAGGGTTAAGATTACTATTTAAAACGGTCTTCATATCCTCTTCATAATAACACACCAGTTACATTTCTATTTCCTGGACTGTGCTGGTATTTTTGAGCTTTGTGTATCAGTCAGTATTGTTCTGGTTTTGATTGTCTAATTTTTTATGTTTTTATTGTCATTCGTAATTCACATATTAGGCTTAATATCGCCCTACTGTATATGAAATGACACAATCGAATTTAGTAGCAAGGGCTTCTGTTTTTCGTATGTTTATATTCAGCCAATAATCAAATCTTTAATGACTAAATATTGTGCAAACGTCACACAGGGCCCAAAAGTAGACAGCATGTCTAAACGGGTGACCGAAAACCCATTCTCAGGTGTTCAGAGCTATATATGGTTTAAACAATCAATCCCAGGACACACCTGGGTCTGGGTCTAGGACACAAATGTCTTTGGTGTATAAAAAGACAAATGAATTGGCCTTGCCTTTACAATAGTTACGAAGGGGACCAGTATATGTTATATATATATATATATATATATATATGTATGTTTATATATATGTGTGTGTGTGTGTGTGTGTGTGTGTGTGTTCCCACATGGAATGATAATGGGCTGGGGCACCATATAAAAAGGAGGAAGGTTGTTTACGTTCTTAAATGTAAAAAATGTGATAGTGTTCCTATTTGGCATGGGGTGGGTATGCGCATTTGCAGTGCTGGTTTGAGTAAGAGCAGGGGAGTCATTACATTGATAAGTAAGTATTTACAATTTAAATGTCTCAAACATATCAAGGATCATATAGGAATTGTCATAATTGTTTGGTTGAAATACAGGGGCAAAATCTTATTTTGGCTAATATTTATGCATCCAACGCCGTGTTGACCCTTTAGAGCAATGTTGACACTACAGAGGATGTGTAAAAATCTTGGTCTTATGGACATTTGGAGACTCCTGAATCCATCTGAGACTACTTTTTTTCATCAGTTCATATGATTTACTCAAGAACAGATTTCTTTGTCGCTGCAAATCGCTAGTGGCTGGCGGTGAAGTCGCTAGTGGGCGTTCCCATGACTGGTTGCCTAGTAACGTTTATAAATGACATTCACATAAATGATCACAGCGGATCACTTTTCTTGCTGCTAAAAACAAACATTTTGGAGGGAAAAGACTAAATATTTGGAATCAGTACATAAAATGGTTTATATCAAAGAAGAATGAGAAACAAGGTGTGCTCTTTGCCATAGCGGCTGTTTATCCGCGGCGAAAACACAAACACCGGTCTGTCTGGGTCCACAAAACCATTCAATCTCGGAGTCAGCACGGCGAGTACCACCGGCTATCATATCCATATCATAGAGCGCTGGAAAATTGCTAACAGCAAGAATTAGCCTTTCATCCATCTTTCCGTTACTGCAGGAGCTGAGAGAGAGAGAGAAGGATCACGTGAGCTCTCCCGTCTTCTCTCCTATTGGCTGTCGCTTCCCTAAGTCGCTCTTCATTTGAATAAAGTTGAACTTGTCTCAACTGTGTCGCGTCGCTGGACACGCCCACATCTAGTCGCCAACGGTTGCGACAGCTCGTGTCGCCGGAAGTCGCTGTGCTCCAACTGATAATGAATGCGATGGGTGTCGCTGGCAGTGTGTACACAGCTTTACGCTGCAGACACCCTTTGTACGGTGCGCAAATGCGTCAAACTGCACCATGCAAATGTCAAGAAAGTGCCGGATGCCAGCTTCAGAGGCCTGATAGTGCAAAATGTAGTCATATGTGCATGTGTTCTACTCGAATCGATCTTAAGATTTAAGAATCTATATTGAGATCGCTCAAATAAGGGTCATCGTAAAACCATTATTTTTACCCACCCCTACTTCCGGGTTTTGTTAAGCTGATGTAAACGATTGCATGTTAAATTTCAATAGCGCTGAATGGGAGTAAAGTCTCTCTCTTTTAGCAGCTGTAGCTTTGAAACCTAAAATAGAACATTATATTATTATATTCATAGAAAACTCCTATAGAATAGAAACAAGTAATCAATAAGTCTCCAGTGGTTTAATCCACGTCTTCAGAAGCGATACTTCAGATGTGCGACCTTCAGGACATTTCTGCTAATGTTAATGCCAACGGCAAACATTTTGCCAAAGGTGTGCATTTTTGGAAGAATTTTGATATTTTAACCTCTAATAAAATAGCAACGGGCCATTTTAATCCTTCTAGACCTCAGTGCAGCATTTGACACGATCGATCACATTCTTTTTAAATCGCCTTGAGAAGGTGGTTGGCATCCAGGGAGCTGCATTAAACTGGTTTTCCTCATATCTTAAGGAAATAACTTTTTTCTATCAGTATTGATAATCACTTCTCTTCCCCAACACTGCTCACATGTGGCGTCCCGCAACGCCTTATATGTGGGTCTGTCTCAATCTTCTCTCTCACGTGTTGCAACCTTCAGGATAAAAATGTCCCCATTGAATCCCATTAAAATGTCAATATTTTATCCCAGTGCCATTAAAGCATAAAATCATGAATTCTATGATATTATGGTTTCAATCCAGCACCCTGGCTTCAAAATGGAAATGTTTTATATTTTCCACCTGATGGCGCCATTTTCATCATATTTAGCCTATGGAGCAAATACAAGCTTTTTCCCTATTCTCTGTATGCTGTATTATACGCTGCAGGACAACTGAATAAATGATGCAGCTAAAATTGTGTTGTATGGATGTCAGTGTTTTGTATGCGTGTATTAGTGTCATCACGGTACCAAAATTTCAGTAGTCGGTACCAATACCATTGAAAACTCGATACCATTTTCGGAACCAAAGCAAAACACAAAAACAGGTTACTAAGCAACACTCTTTTATTAACAAAGTTAACAAAACATAAGCAGCAGAACTAAGAGCGAAAATATGCCATTGAGCAACACTTTAATTTAAATATATTATTTTTGAAATATATAACAAAACTGCATAATGTATGCTTAAAGTATTTTTTAACACTTATATAAGATTTACTTCAACGTTTGCAACTTTTAATTTAAGTTTTTACTAGGGCTGTCGATTTAACACGTTAATAACGTACGATTAATTTTACAAAAAGTAACGCGTTCAAAAAATGTACGCATTTAATCGCAATACTTTCCTGGGAAATGCAAGCTTGTAGTACCACCGGTGTACTCCAGAGGGCAGTAAGTGAAATTTAAGCTGTTTGAGCAACACACAGTTTATACAGTGAACAAAACATTAACAACCCTTCAGCGGACACACTTGAAGGGATCTCAAGATGTGTTTCAAGATTGAGTATTAAACTATATTTAACTCGACACAGTGACCTAAACATTTTATGTTTATGACGCAACGCACCCGAGACGCGACACAAGCATGTCTGACGCCGGTCGTACGGTCTTTACCTCATACATATTTAATTAAGGTTAAGGAGGTGTTCTTTAAACTGTTACACCGTTTTTACCCCGTCAATCTTTATTTAAGAAACATGCTCCATGAAATAGATCCACTTTGCCCCTTCAGTAATGCTGTAGATGAATCTGCCACTCACATTTTTTGGGAACGCATCCACGCTGTAGTATTTTGGAGAAAATGTTTGTTTTTAAAGATAAATTTATATATAATTATATATTGATATAAATATGTATAATCATTATATACACTCACCTAAAGGATTATTAGGAACACATACTAATACTGTGTTTGACCCCCTTTCGCCTTCAGAACTGCCTTAATTCTACGTGGCATTGATTCAACAAGGTGCTGAAAGCATTCTTTAGAAATGTTGGCCCATATTGATAGGATAGCATCTTGCAGTTGATGGAGATTTGTGGGATGCACATCCAGGGCACGAAGCTCCCGTTCCACCACATCCCAAAGATGCTCTATTGGGTTGAGATCTGGTGACTGTGGGGGCCATTTTAGTACAGTGAACTCATTGTCATGTTCAAGAAACCAATTTGAAATGATTCGAGCTTTGTGACATGGTGCATTATCCTGCTGGAAGTAGCCATCAGAGGATGGGTACATGGTGGCCATAAAGGGATGGACATGGTCAGAAACAATGCTCAGGTAGGCCGTGGCATTTAAACGATGCCAAATTGGCACTAAGGGGCCTAAAGTGTGCCAAGAAAACATCCCCCACACCATTACACCACCACCACCAGCCTGCACAGTGGTAACAAGGCATGATGGATCCATGTTCTCATTCTGTTTACGCCAAATTCTGACTCTACCATCTGAATGTCTCAACAGAAATCGAGACTCATCAGACCAGGCAACATTTTTCCAGTCTTCAACTGTCCAATTTTGGTGAGCTCTTGCAAATTGTAGCCTCTTTTTCCTATTTGTAGTGGAGATGAGTGGTACCCGGTGGGGTCTTCTGCTGTTGTAGCCCATCCGCCTCAAGGTTGTGCGTGTTGTGGCTTCACAAATGCTTTGCTGCATACCTCGGTTGTAACGAGTGGTTATTTCAGGCAAAGTTGCTCTTCTATCAGCTTGAATCAGTCGGCCCATTCTCCTCTGACCTCTAGCATCAACAAGACATTTTCGCCCACAGGACTGCCGCATACTGGATGTTTTTCCCTTTTCACACCATTCTTTGTAAACCCTAGAAATGGTTGTGCGTGAAAATCCCAGTAACTGAGCAGATTGTGAAATACTCAGACCGGCCCGTCTGGCACCAACAACCATGCCACGCTCAAAATTGCTTAAAGGGGTCATATAATGCCATTTTTGTACAAGTTAATGTGAATCTTTAGGGTCTAAATGAAAACTTTGTAATATACTTTTATTAAAAATTCTCATAAGTATTTTAAGAAAACACTCATTTTACCTGCTCAAAAACAGCTCTGTTTTCAGCACGCCGTTTCAGTGCATATGACTTTAAATGATAATGAGCTTTGGTCACCCCGCCCCTCCGTTAGGGTTAGCGATTTGCAAATATTAATATAAAGATTAATAAAACGTTACACTTACTTCTTCTGGAGGTGCAGAGGGAATATAAATAGTTGGTACCGAATCTTTTTTCAGCAGCAGCTTCTTAGCAAAACCAGCTTTATTCTGACCCTCGTTTATAAAGCAGTCTGGTGAAAAATGATTCGCGCAAACATGAACGCATTGACGTTGCTCGTGGGGAATATTCCCATTGTAAACAAAACTCAGCCACTGCGTCTTCAGCGGTTCAGATTTAGGAACATCAAAATGACTGCTGTGTTCGTTATTACACCGAAGAACAGAACACCACAATCGCTTAGGCGCCATTCTGCTCCAGTGTATCAACAATGATGACGGACTATGATATGAACAATCCTGGGAGGGGCGTCCGACCGTGTGACGTCACACGGTCGAACGGCTCGATTTGAGGCAGGGGAAAATATATAAGGAGATTAAAACAAAAACACTGGATGGATTTTTATCATAATAGGATGGTTGTGTACAGGCACAACTAACACACATTTCAACTTGAAAAAGTGCATGTACCATTATATGACCCCTTTAAATCACCTTTCTTTCCCATTCTGACATTCAGTTTGGAGTTCAGGAGATTGTCTTGACCAGGACCACACCCCTAAATGCATTGAAGCAACTGCCATGTGATTGGTTGATTAGATAATTGCATTAATGAGAAATTGAACAGGTGTTCCTAATAATCCTTTAGGTGAGTGTATATTGAATTATTGTTATATGAGGGGCTTTCTCAGCAAATATTTGCATACGCGATTAATCACGATTAATTAATCTGGACACCATGTAATTAATTAGATAAAAAAATGTTGTCGATTGACAGCCCTAGTTTTTACCAAGTGCTAAAAAAAAATAATAAATAAACAAGCATACAATAGAATGAATAAAAAAAATTTTTTTAACTAATGTGCAAAGTGCTCTCTTATTAATAAAGCTGCATTTTGCCACAATGTTGGATGTTTCCTTTAAAGAGCTCCACCTCCGCTTATTCCACAATGACAGTGCTTCTGAATAATACTTTACCTAATACTTTGGGATCTACATAAGATGAAGCTGTGAAAGTGTCGAGTGCATCTGTGATCTGTGTAATTCTTCTCCTCCGTCAGGCGTGAACTGCTGCTCTCACGCTTCATCATTACAGTTTAATACGATTTAATGTTACGTTAAATGAGATCAAACGACTATTAGACAAAGAATATTTTTTTCTCGTCAATTTTGACGTTGTTGACAATGTCGACTAATCGTTTCAGCCCTAATGCAAATTATAATATGCTTGAATTAATCCGGGTGTCTGTATTTCAGGTGCTTTATTAAATTTGATGCGTTTCCTCCTATCGTCAGAAAATTGCAAAAGCAGCGTTTACAAATAGGTTTTAACTGATCTATGATGTTTCCCTTTTCATCAGCCTCAAATCCAAAGAATTTCCAAACCTGCTTTTTCCACTTTTCATTTCGACATGATTCAGTCGAGACTTGCTTGTCGCCATCTTTTGCTTGTTGTGAGCGTTTGAAAGTTCCCGTCTCTGCATGGGTACCGGGTAGACCCGGTATTTGGTACTCCGGTACCTTCAGAAATTCTGGTATCGTAAAAATGTTTTTGTTTGAGTACCGACTTGGTACCGGTATTTTTGACAACACTAGTGTGTAAAAAAACTAAAGTGGCATTATGTAAACAAATTGGCATTTAACATGTTAAAATCATGAAAATGAATGAATATTTGGTAGTTATGATCAGGACTGATGTTGATTACAAAAGTGTACTCATTGAAAGTGGAAAATTATATTAACATATAATATTATTATGGCAGTTTTTTGACGTGGACATTTTTGTCCTCCAAGGTCCTCGGAGTAACTTTTTAAAAGTATGCGAATCGCCAAAAACAAATGAATGTGGAAGTGGACATTTATAGTAAAAAAGGACTTAAATATTGATCGGTTTCAAACACACACCCATCATAACACTTCAGAAGATGTATTAATTTTATGCTGCATTTATGTGCTTTTTTTAAGCTTCAAAGTTCTGGTCACCATTCACTTGCATTGGATGAACAAATGGAGCGGATACATTTTTATAATAATCTTCATTTGTGTTCTGCGGAAGAAATAAAGTCATAAACAGCTAGGATGGTATGAGGGCGAGTAGGCCTCAATGATTGGGGAATTGTTATTTTAGGGTGAACTGTTCCTTTAAAACATCATGAAACAAAACAGAACACCAGGACAAGAAGACCTGTCAATCACCCATAATGTCCAAGGATGCTTTCAATGTTACAGGCCATCAGCTGACCACACCAGGATTGTCATAAGCCACAAGTCACCCCCTAAATCTCCATGCCAAACTTATCTCGATATTATTCTCACGAGTTGAGGATAATAACTCAAGTCAGATTGATGATGACAGATCAGGATATTATAACAAAACCCATTTACAATAGAGCCATGACAAAGAAACAACCAAAATAATACTCAAGCCTATTGAATGCACAGGTACAGATATAGCTGCATTGCTAAAACTAGACATCCATCAAGCTCTGAAACATGTAAAGAACCTTAAATCAAACCAACAATGACCTCAACACGAATTTTACACGATCTGTGGCATAACTTACACCCTTATCATGAGGCCAAATTAATTAAACGGATGAGCTCGCGCCATTAATTCGGTGTACTGTCAAAAACAACTGTTCGGTGACAAATGTGAATCTTAGATTTAACATGAAAACCTTTTTAGAGTTGTAAAGTCATATATTTATCACTGTTCCCTCTCTTTTCCCCTCCCCATCCCCCAACCCGCATTGTGTCTCCAGTCACCAGGGCCTCGTTAATTTGACATCCAAATGTCCAACCTTGAGCGTTTGCAGATGCTATAGAATACTTCATATATTTTGTTAAGATCCTTTAAAAGACGTTTAACCTCAGCAAGAGAGTGTGTGTTGCTTTCAAGCTCTTGTTTTTAAATAAATACCTGTCATTAAGCTGGTCTTCGGTCCCGGGTAACGGGTGAACCACGAAGTGAATGGACGTCATGGGTTCGGTCCCGGTTAAAAACGATATATTGGGGGGGGCTGTTTTCTTATATTTATGGGTTAGGTGTGAAAAGCGTTTTCAATGTGAATCCTTTCACCGAACGGAACAGAAGAGCTGAAATATACAACCGCCTCATCCACAAGCGGCCATCTTAACTCGGGTTAAGCTTCTTTGGGTCTGTTGGAGAGGAAGCGCATGGAACAGCGATGCTGATTGGTTCAGGGAGAGCGTGTGTCGTGGACGCGGATTGGTGGAGAGAAGAAAGGGGCGGGCCCAAGGGTGGGTCTTTTCCATGTGTTGTCATTGTTGTGAAAGCATTGGGTGTTTTTGTTGTTGTTTGGGATGGGCTCGATCCGATATCAAGTACTTTTTGGCCAATATTGCCGATATCGATACCAATACCGATACCTCTATTTAATTACATTTTTACGAATTATTTGGATAAAATTAGTAGCTTAAAGCTACACTATGCAAGTTTTTATGGTTAAAAAAAATAACAAAATGTTATTAATGAGAGAGTGCAACAAAAATCATCTTCCAAACCACGTCTTTACCCAAATATGCTTTGATAAACCTATAACAATGATTTAAATGTGAGAGCTGTCGGGACAGAGTTCGCGGGAAATTGCATACATGCACAGGAGTACAAAAGTTTGGAATAATGTATATATTTTGCTCTTATGGAAAGAAATTGATACTTTTACCCACCCAAGTGGCATTCAACTGATCAAAACAAAATTCAACGTGCAGCAATACCAGCTTTGCAGATCCTTGTTATTCTAGCTGTCAGTTTGTCCACATACTCAGGTGACCTTTCACCCCACACTTCCTGTAGCACTTGCCATAGATGTGGTTGTCTTGTTGGGCACTTCTCACGCACCTTACAGTCTAGCTGATCCCACAAAGCTCAATGGGGTTAAGATCCATAACACTCCTACCACCCCTTGTGTCACGAGTTCGAATCCAATGTGTGCTGAGTGACTCCAGCCAGGTCTCCTAAGCAACCAATTTGGCCTGAGTCATTACCGCTTTCTCTCCCCGGACGGGCGCTTGACCACGCCCCCGCTGACAGATACCCCCACTGCCCAACTCAGGCCGGAGCGCCATCTGGCCTGCCTACCCCCCAGCTTGACTTTGACATAAACATGACTTTGACATAAGCTTGACTTTGACATAAACTTGACTTGACATAAGCTTTAAATTGACATAAGCTTGACTTTGACATAAGCTTGATTTTGACATAAGCTTGACTTGACATAAGCTTGAAATTGACATAAGCTTGACTTTGACATAAGCTTGAGATGACATAAGCTTGACTTTGACATATGTTTGAGATGACATAAGCTTGACTTTGACATATGTTTGAGATGACATAAGCTTGAAATTGACATAAGCTTGAAGCTGACATAAGCTTGACTTTGACATAAGCTTGAGATGACATAAGCTTGACTTGACATAAACTTGAAGTTGACATAAGCTTGACTTAAACATATGTTTGAGATGACATAAGTTTGACTTTGACATATGTTTGAGATGACATAAGTTTGACTTTGACATATGTTTGAGATGACAAAAGCTTGACTTTGACATAAGCTTGACTTTGACAAACATGACTTTGACATAAGCTTGACTTGACATAAGCTTGAAATTGACAAGCTTGACATAAGCTTTAAATTGGCATAAGCTTGACTTTGACATAAGCTAGATTTTGACATAAGCTTGACTTGACATAAGCTTGAAATTGACATAAGCTTGACTTTGACATAAGCTTGAGATGACATAAGCTTGACTTGACATAAACTTGACTTGACATAAGCTTGAAATTGACATAAGCTTGACTTTGACATTAGCTTGATTTTGACATAAGCTTGACTTGACATAAGCTTGACTTTGACTAAACTTGACTTTGACATAAACTTGACTTGACATATGCTTGAAATTGACATAAGCTTGACTTTGACATAAGCTTGATTTTGACATAAGCTTGACTTGACATACGCTTGAAATTGACATAAGCTTGACTTTGACATAAACTTGATTTTGACATAAACTTGAGATGTTTAAGGTTGAGATGACATAAGCTTGACTTTGACATAAACTTGACTTTGACATAAACTTGAGATGACATAAGCTTGAGATGACATAAGCTTGACTTTGAAAAACTTGAGATGACATAAGCTTGAGATGACATAAGCTTGACTTTGACATAAACTTGACTTGACATAAGCTTGAGATGACATAAACTTGACTTTGACATAAACTTGAGATGACATAAACTTGACTTGACATAAGCTTGACTTTGACATAAACTTGACTTGACATAAGCTTGAGATGACATAAGCTTGACTTTGACATAAACTTGACTTGACATAAGCTTGACTTTGACATAAACTTGACTTGACATAAGCTTGAGATGACATAAGCTTGACTTTGACATAAACTTGACTTGACATAAGCTTGAGATGACATAAGCTTGACTTTGACATAAACTTTAAATGACATAAGCTTGACTTTGACATAAACTTCACTTGACATAAGCTTGACTTTGACATAAGCTTGACTTGACATAAGCTTGAGAAGACATAAGCTTGACATAAACTTGAAGTTGACATAAGCTTGACTTTGATATATGTTTGAGATGACATAAGCTTGACTTTGACATATGTTTGAGATGACATAAGCTTGAAATTGACATAAGCTTGAAGCTGACATAAGCTTGACTGTGACATAAGCTTGACTTGACATATGTTTGAGATGACATAAGTTTGACTTTGACATATGTTTAAGATGACAAAAGCTTGACTTTGACATAAGCTTGACTTTGACATAAACATGACTTTGACATAAGCTTGACTTGACATAAGCTTGAAATTGACATAAGCTTGACATAAGCTTTAAATTGACATAAGCTTGACTTTGACATAAGCTTGATTTTGACATAAGCTTGACTTGACATAAGCTTGACTTGACATAAGCTTGACTTTGACATAAGCTTGAGATGACATAAGCTTGACTTGACATAAACTTGACTTGACATAAGCTTGAAATTGACATAAGCTTGACTTTGACATTAGCTTGATTTTGACATAAGCTTGACTTGACATAAGCTTGACTTTGACTAAACTTGACTTTGACATAAACTTGACTTGACATAAGCTTGATTTTGACATAAGCTTGACTTGACATACGCTTGAAATTGACATAAGCTTGACTTTGACATAAGCTTGATTTTGACATAAACTTGAGATGTTTAAGCTTGAGATGACATAAGCTTGACTTTGACATAAACTTGACTTTGACATAAACTTGACTTTGACATAAGCTTGACATAAGCTTTAAATTGACATAAGCTTGACTTTGACATAAGCTTGATTTCGACATAAGCTTGACTTTGACATAAGCTTTAGATGACATAAGCTTGACTTGACATAAACTTGACTTGACATGAGCTTGAAATTGACATAAGCTTGACTTTGACATTAGCTTGATTTTGACATAAGCTTGACTTGACATAAGCTTGACTTTGACTAAACTTGACTTTGACATAAACTTGACTTGACATATGCTTGAAATTGACATAAGCTTGACTTTGACATAAGCTTGATTTTGACATAAGCTTGACTTGACATAAGCTTGAAATTGACATAAGCTTGACTTTGACATAAGCTTGATTTTGACATAAACTTGAGATGTTTAAGCTTGAGATGACATAAGCTTGACTTTGACATAAATTTGACTTTGACATAAACTTGAGATGACATAAGCTTGAGATGACATAAGCTTGACTTTGAAAAACTTGAGATGACATAAGCTTGAGATGACATAAGCTTGACTTTGACATAAACTTGACTTGACATAAGCTTGAGATGACATAAACTTGACTTTGACATAAACTTGAGATGACATAAACTTGACTTGACATAAGCTTGACTTGACATAAACTTGACTTGACATAAGCTTGAAATTGACATAAGCTTGACTTTGACATTAGCTTGATTTTGACATAAGCTTGACTTGACATAAGCTTGACTTTGACTAAACTTGACTTTGACATAAACTTGACTTGACATAAGCTTGATTTTGACATAAGCTTGACTTGACATACGCTTGAAATTGACATAAGCTTGACTTTGACATAAGCTTGATTTTGACATAAACTTGAGATGTTTAAGCTTGAGATGACATAAGCTTGACTTTGACATAAACTTGACTTTGACATAAACTTGACTTTGACATAAGCTTGACATAAGCTTTAAATTGACATAAGCTTGACTTTGACATAAGCTTGATTTCGACATAAGCTTGACTTTGACATAAGCTTTAGATGACATAAGCTTGACTTGACATAAACTTGACTTGACATGAGCTTGAAATTGACATAAGCTTGACTTTGACATTAGCTTGATTTTGACATAAGCTTGACTTGACATAAGCTTGACTTTGACTAAACTTGACTTTGACATAAACTTGACTTGACATATGCTTGACTTTGACATAAACTTGACTTTGACATAAACTTGAGATGACATAAGCTTGAGATGACATAAGCTTGACTTTGAAAAACTTGAGATGACATAAGCTTGAGATGACATAAGCTTGACTTTGACATAAACTTGACTTGACATAAGCTTGAGATGACATAAACTTGACTTTGACATAAACTTGAGATGACATAAACTTGACTTGACATAAGCTTGACTTTGACATAAACTTGACTTGACATAAGCTTGAGATGACATAAGCTTGACTTTGACATAAACTTGACTTGACATAAGCTTGACTTTGACATAAACTTGACTTGACATAAGCTTGAGATGACATAAGCTTGACTTTGACATAAACTTGAAATGACATAAGCTTGACTTTGACATAAACTTCACTTGACATAAGCTTGACTTTGACATAAGCTTGACTTGACATAAGCTTGAGAAGACATAAGCTTGACATAAACTTGAAGTTGACATAAGCTTGACTTTGATATATGTTTGAGATGACATAAGCTTGACTTTGACATATGTTTGAGATGACATAAGCTTGAAATTGACATAAGCTTGAAGCTGACATAAGCTTGACTGTGACATAAGCTTGACTTGACATATGTTTGAGATGACATAAGTTTGACTTTGACATATGTTTAAGATGACAAAAGCTTGACTTTGACATAAGCTTGACTTTGACATAAACATGACTTTGACATAAGCTTGACTTGACATAAGCTTGAAATTGACATAAGCTTGACATAAGCTTTAAATTGACATAAGCTTGACTTTGACATAAGCTTGATTTTGACATAAGCTTGACTTGACATAAGCTTGACTTGACATAAGCTTGACTTTGACATAAGCTTGAGATGACATAAGCTTGACTTGACATAAACTTGACTTGACATAAGCTTGAAATTGACATAAGCTTGACTTTGACATTAGCTTTATTTTGACATAAGCTTGACTTGACATAAGCTTTACTTTGACTAAACTTGACTTTGACATAAACTTGACTTGACATAAGCTTGATTTTGACATAAGCTTGACTTGACATACGCTTGAAATTGACATAAGCTTGACTTTGACATAAGCTTGATTTTGACATAAACTTGAGATGTTTAAGCTTGAGATGACATAAGCTTGACTTTGACATAAACTTGACTTTGACATAAACTTGACTTTGACATAAGCTTGACATAAGCTTTAAATTGACATAAGCTTGACTTTGACATAAGCTTGATTTTGACATAAGCTTGACTTTGACATAAGCTTTAGATGACATAAGCTTGACTTGACATAAACTTGACTTGACATGAGCTTGAAATTGACATAAGCTTGACTTTGACATTAGCTTGATTTTGACATAAGCTTGACTTGACATAAGCTTGACTTTGACTAAACTTGACTTTGACATAAACTTGACTTGACATATGCTTGAAATTGACATAAGCTTGACTTTGACATAAGCTTGATTTTGACATAAGCTTGACTTGACATAAGCTTGAAATTGACATAAGCTTGACTTTGACATAAGCTTGATTTTGACATAAACTTGAGATGTTTAAGGTTGAGATGACATAAGCTTGACTTTGACATAAACTTGACTTTGACATAAACTTGAGATGACATAAGCTTGAGATGACATAAGCTTGACTTTGAAAAACTTGAGATGACATAAGCTTGAGATGACATAAGCTTGACTTTGACATAAACTTGACTTGACATAAGCTTGAGATGACATAAACTTGACTTTGACATAAACTTGAGATGACATAAACTTGACTTGACATAAGCTTGACTTTGACATAAACTTGACTTGACAAGCTTGAGATGACATAAGCTTGACTTGACATAAGCTTGACTTTGACATAAGCTTGAGATGACATAAGCTTGACTTGACATAAACTTGACTTGACAGAAGCTTGAAATTGACATAAGCTTGACTTTGACATTAGCTTGATTTTGACATAAACTTGACTTGACATAAGCTTGACTTTGACTAAACTTGACTTTGACATAAACTTGACTTGACATACGCTTGAAATTGACATAAGCTTGACTTTGACATAAGCTTGATTTTGACATAAGCTTGACTTGACATACGCTTGAAATTGACATAAGCTTGACTTTGACATAAGCTTGATTTTGACATAAACTTGAGATGTTTAAGCTTGAGATGACATAAGCTTGACTTTGACATAAACTTGACTTTGACATAAACTTGACTTTGACATAAGCTTGACATAAGCTTTAAATTGACATAAGCTTGACCTTGACATAAGCTTGATTTCGACATAAGCTTGACTTTGACATAAGCTTGAGATGACATAAGCTTGACTTGACATAAACTTGACTTGACATAAGCTTGAAATTGACATAAGCTTGACTTTGACATTAGCTTGATTTTGACATAAGCTTGACTTGACATAAGCTTGACTTTGACTAAACTTGACTTTGACATAAACTTGACTTGACATATGCTTGAAATTGACATAAGCTTGACTTTGACATAAGCTTGATTTTGACATAAGCTTGACTTGACATACGCTTGAAATTGACATAAGCTTGACTTTGACATAAGCTTGATTTTGACATAAACTTGAGATGTTTAAGCTTGAGATGACATAAGCTTGACTTTGACATAAACTTGACTTTGACATAAACTTGAGATGACATAAGCTTGAGATGACATAAGCTTGACTTTGAAAAACTTGAGATGACATAAGCTTGAGATGACATAAGCTTGACTTTGACATAAACTTGACTTGACATAAGCTTGAGATGACATAAACTTGACTTTGACATAAACTTGAGATGACATAAACTTGACTTGACATAAGCTTGACTTTGACATAAACTTGACTTGACATAAGCTTGAGATGACATAAGCTTGACTTTGACATAAACTTGACTTGACATAAGCTTGAGATGACATAAGCTTGACTTTGACATAAACTTGACTTGACATAAGCTTGACTTTGACATAAACTTGACTTGACATAAGCTTGAGATGACATAAGCTTGACTTTGACATAAACTTGACTTGACATAAGCTTGAGATGACATAAGCTTGACTTTGACATAAATTTGACTTTGACATAAACTTGAGATGACATAAGCTTGAGATGACATAAGCTTGACTTTGAAAAACTTGAGATGACATAAGCTTGAGATGACATAAGCTTGACTTTGACATAAACTTGAGATGACATAAGCTTGAGATGACATAAACTTGACTTTGACATAAACTTGAGATGACATAAGCTTGAGATGACATAAGCTTGACTTTGACATAAACTTGACTTGACACAAGCTTGAGATGACATAAACTTGACTTTGACATAAACTTGAGATGACATAAACTTGACTTGACAAGCTTGACTTTGACATAAACTTGACTTGACATAAGCTTGAGATGACATAAGCTTGACTTTGACATAAACTTGACTTGACATAAGCTTGACTTTGACATAAACTTGACTTGACATAAGCTTGAGATGACATAAGCTTGACTTTGACATAAACTTGACTTGAAATAAGCTTGAGATGACATAAGCTTGACTTTGACATAAACTTGAAATGACATAAGCTTGACTTTGACATAAACTTCACTTGACATAAGCTTGACTTTGACATAAGCTTGACTTGACATAAGCTTGAGAAGACATAAGCTTGACATAAACTTGAAGTTGACATAAGCTTGACTTTGATATATGTTTGAGATGACATAAGCTTGACTTTGACATATGTTTGAGATGACATAAGCTTGAAATTGACATAAGCTTGAAGCTGACATAAGCTTGACTGTGACATAAGCTTGAGATGACATAAGCTTGACTTGACATATGTTTGAGATGACATAAGTTTGACTTTGACATGTTTAAGATGACAAAAGCTTGACTTTGACATAAGCTTGACTTTGACATAAACATGACTTTGACATAAGCTTGACTTGACATAAGCTTGAAATTGACATAAGCTTGACATAAGCTTTAAATTGACATAAGCTTGACTTTGACATAAGCTTGATTTTGACATAAGCTTGACTTGACATAAGCGTGACTTGACATAAGCTTGACTTTGACATAAGCTTGAGATGACATAAGCTTGACTTGACATAAACTTGACTTGACATAAGCTTGAAATTGACATAAGCTTGACTTTGACATTAGCTTGATTTTGACATAAGCTTGACTTGACATAAGCTTGACTTTGACTAAACTTGACTTTGACATAAACTTGACTTGACATAAGCTTGATTTTGACATAAGCTTGACTTGACATACGCTTGAAATTGACATAAGCTTGACTTTGACATAAGCTTGATTTTGACATAAACTTGAGATGTTTAAGCTTGAGATGACATAAGCTTGACTTTGACATAAACTTGACTTTGACAAACTTGACTTTGACATAAGCTTGACATAAGCTTTAAATTGACATAAGCTTGACTTTGACATAAGCTTGATTTCGACATAAGCTTGACTTTGACATAAGCTTGAGATGACATAAGCTTGACTTGACATAAACTTGACTTGACATAAGCTTGAAATTGACATAAGCTTGACTTTGACATTAGCTTGATTTTGACATAAGCTTGACTTGACATACGCTTGAAATTGACATAAGCTTGACTTTGACATAAGCTTGATTTTGACATAAGCTTGACTTTGACATAAACTTGACTTGACATAAGCTTGAGATGACATAAACTTGACTTTGACATAAACTTGAGATGACATAAACTTGACTTGACACAAGCTTGACTTTGACATAAACTTGACTTGACATAAGCTTGAGATGACATAAGCTTGACTTGACATAAGCTTGAGATGACATAAGCTTGACTTTGACATAAACTTGACTTGACATAAGCTTGAGATGACATAAGCTTGACTTTGACATAAGCTTGACTTGACATAAGCTTGAGATGACATAAGCTTGACTTTGACATAAGCTTGAGATGACATAAACTTGAGATGACATAAGCTTGACTTGACATAAGCTTGACTTGACATAAACTTGAGATGACATAAGCTTGACTTGACATAAACTTGAAGTTGACATAAGCTTGACTTAAACATGTTTGAGATGACATACGTTTGACTTTGACATATGTTTGAGATGACATAAGTTTGACTTTGACATATGTTTGAGATGACATAAGCTTGACTTGACATAAACTTGACTTGACATAAGCTTGAAATTGACATAAGCTTGACTTTGACATTAGCTTGATTTTGACATAAGCTTGACTTGACATAAGCTTGACTTTGACTAAACTTGACTTTGACATAAACTTGACTTGACATAAGCTTGATTTTGACATAAGCTTGACTTGACATACGCTTGAAATTGACATAAGCTTGACTTTGACATAAGCTTGATTTTGACATAAACTTGAGATGTTTAAGCTTGAGATGACATTAGCTTGACTTTGACATAAACTTGACTTTGACATAAACTTGAGATGACATAAGCTTGAGATGACATAAGTTTGAATTTGACATATGTTTGAGATGACATAAATTTGACTTTGACATATGTTTGAGATGACAAAAGCTTGACTTTGACATAAGCTTGACTTTGACATAAACATGACTTTGACATAAGCTTGACTTGACATAAACTTGAAATTGACATAAGCTTGACATAAGCTTTAAATTGACATAAGCTTGACTTTGACATAAGCTTGATTTCGACATAAGCTTGACTTTGACATAAGCTTGAGATGACATAAGCTTGACTTGACATAAACTTGACTTGACATACGCTTGAAATTGACATAAGCTTGACTTTGACATAAGCTTGATTTTGACATAAGCTTGACTTTGACATAAACTTGACTTGACATAAGCTTGAGATGACATAATTTTGACTTTGACATAAACTTGAGATGACATAAACTTGACTTGACATAAGCTTGACTTTGACATAAACTTGACTTGACATAAGCTTGAGATGACATAAGCTTGACTTGACATAAGCTTGAGATGACATAAGCTTGACTTTGACATAAACTTGACTTGACATAAGCTTGAGATGACATAAGCTTGACTTTGACATAAACTTGACTTGACATAAGCTTGACTTTGACATAAACTTGACTTGACATAAACTTGACTTTGACATAAACTTGACTTGACATAAGCTTGACTTGACATAAGTTTAACTTTGACATAAGCTTGAGATGACATAAGCTTGACTTTGACATAAACATGACTTGACATAAGCTTGACTTGACATAAGCTTGAGATGACATAAGCTTGACTTTGACATAAACTTGACTTGACATAAGCTTGACTTGACATAAACTTGAGATGACATAAGCTTGAGATGACATAAGCTTGACATAAACTTGAAATGACATTAGCTTGACTTGACATAAGCTTGACATGACATAAACTTGAGATGACATAAGCTTGACTTGACATAAGCTTGACTTGACATAAACTTGAGATGACATAAGCTTGACTTGACATAAACTTGAAGTTGACATAAGCTTGACTTAAACATATGTTTGAGATGACATAAGTTTGACTTTGACATATGTTTGAGATGACATAAGTTTGACTTTGACATATGTTTGAGATGACATAAGCTTGATTTGACATAAACTTGACTTGACATAAGCTTGAAATTGACATAAGCTTGACTTTGACATTAGCTTGATTTTGACATAAGCTTGACTTGACATAAGCTTGACTTTGACTAAACTTGACTTTGACATAAACTTGACTTGACATAAGCTTGATTTTGACATAAGCTTGACTTGACATACGCTTGAAATTGACATAAGCTTGACTTTGACATAAGCTTGATTTTGACAAACTTGAGATGTTTAAGCTTGAGATGACATTAGCTTGACTTTGACATAAACTTGACTTTGACATAAACTTGAGATGACATAAGCTTGAGATGACATAAGTTTGAATTTGACATATGTTTGAGATGACATAAATTTGACTTTGACATATGTTTGAGATGACAAAAGCTTGACTTTGACATAAGCTTGACTTTGACATAAACATGACTTTGACATAAGCTTGACTTGACATAAACTTGAAATTGACATAAGCTTGACATAAGCTTTAAATTGACATAAGCTTGACTTTGACATAAGCTTGATTTCGACATAAGCTTGACTTTGACATAAGTTTGAGATGACATAAGCTTGACTTGACATAAACTTGACTTGACATACGCTTGAAATTGACATAAGCTTGACTTTGACATTAGCTTGATTTTGACATAAGCTTGACTTGACATACGCTTGAAATTGACATAAGCTTGACTTAGACATAAGCTTGATTTTGACATAAGCCTGACTTTGACATAAACTTGACTTGACATAAGCTTGAGATGACATAATTTTGACTTTGACATAAACTTGAGATGACATAAACTTGACTTGACATAAACTTGAAGTTGACATAAGCTTGACTTAAACATATGTTTGAGATGACATACGTTTGACTTTGACATATGTTTGAGATGACATAAGTTTGACTTTGACATATGTTTGAGATGACATAAGCTTGACTTGACATAAACTTGACTTGACATAAGCTTGAAATTGACATAAGCTTGACTTTGACATTAGCTTGATTTTGACATAAGCTTGACTTGACATAAGCTTGAAATTGACATAAGCTTGACTTTGACATTAGCTTGATTTTGACATAAGCTTGACTTGACATAAGCTTGACTTTGACTAAACTTGACTTTGACATAAACTTGACTTGACATATGCTTGAAATTGACATAAGCTTGACTTTGACATAAGCTTGATTTTGACATAAGCTTGACTTGACATAAGCTTGAAATTGACATAAGCTTGACTTTGACATAAGCTTGATTTTGACATAAACTTGAGATGTTTAAGCTTGAGATGACATAAGCTTGACTTTGACATAAACTTGACTTTGACATAAACTTGAGATGACATAAGCTTGAGATGACATAAGCTTGACTTTGAAAAACTTGAGATGACATAAGCTTGAGATGACATAAGCTTGACTTTGACATAAACTTGACTTGACATATGCTTGAAATTGACATAAGCTTGACTTTGACATAAGCTTGATTTTGACATAAGCTTGACTTGACATAAGCTTGAAATTGACATAAGCTTGACTTTGACATAAGCTTGATTCTGACATAAACTTGAGATGTTTAAGCTTGAGATGACATAAGCTTGACTTTGACATAAACTTGACTTTGACATAAACTTGAGATGACATAAGCTTGAGATGACATAAGCTTGACTTTGAAAAACTTGAGATGACATAAGCTTGAGATGACATAAGCTTGACTTTGACATAAACTTGACTTGACATAAGCTTGAGATGACATAAACTTGACTTTGACATAAACTTGAGATGACATAAACTTGACTTGACATAAGCTTGACTTGACTTGACATAAACTTGACTTGACATAAGCTTGAAATTGACATAAGCTTGACTTTGACATTAGCTTGATTTTGACTAAACTTGACTTTGACATAAACTTGACTTGACATAAACTTGACTTGACATAAGCTTGACTTTGACTAAACTTGACTTTGACATAAACTTGACTTGACATAAGCTTGAGATGACATAATTTTGACTTTGACATAAACTTGAGATGACATAAACTTGAAATTGACATAAGCTTGACTTTGACATTAGCTTGATTTTGACATAAGCTTGACTTGACATAAGCTTGACTTTGACTAAACTTGACTTTGACATAAACTTGACTTGACATATGCTTGAAATTGACATAAGCTTGACTTTGACATAAGCTTGATTTTGACATAAGCTTGACTTGACATAAGCTTGAAATTGACATAAGCTTGACTTTGACATAAGCTTGATTTTGACATAAACTTGAGATGTTTAAGCTTGAGATGACATAAGCTTGACTTTGACATAAACTTGACTTTGACATAAACTTGAGATGACATAAGCTTGAGATGACATAAGCTTGACTTTGAAAAACTTGAGATGACATAAGCTTGAGATGACATAAGCTTGACTTTGACATAAACTTGACTTGACATATGCTTGAAATTGACATAAGCTTGACTTTGACATAAGCTTGATTTTGACATAAGCTTGACTTGACATAAGCTTGAAATTGACATAAGCTTGACTTTGACATAAGCTTGATTCTGACATAAACTTGAGATGTTTAAGCTTGAGATGACATAAGCTTGACTTTGACATAAACTTGACTTTGACATAAACTTGAGATGACATAAGCTTGAGATGACATAAGCTTGACTTTGAAAAACTTGAGATGACATAAGCTTGAGATGACATAAGCTTGACTTTGACATAAACTTGACTTGACATAAGCTTGAGATGACATAAACTTGACTTTGACATAAACTTGAGATGACATAAACTTGACTTGACATAAGCTTGACTTGACTTGACATAAACTTGACTTGACATAAGCTTGAAATTGACATAAGCTTGACTTTGACATTAGCTTGATTTTGACTAAACTTGACTTTGACATAAACTTGACTTGACATAAACTTGACTTGACATAAGCTTGACTTTGACTAAACTTGACTTTGACATAAACTTGACTTGACATAAGCTTGAGATGACATAATTTTGACTTTGACATAAACTTGAGATGACATAAACTTGACTTGACATAAGCTTGACTTTGACATAAACTTGACTTGACATAAGCTTGAGATGACATAAGCTTGACTTGACATAAGCTTGAGATGACATAAGCTTGACTTTGACATAAACTTGACTTGACATAAGCTTGAGATGACATAAGCTTGACTTTGACATAAACTTGACTTGACATAAGCTTGACTTTGACATAAACTTGACTTGACATAAACTTGACTTTGACATAAACTTGACTTGACATAAGCTTGACTTGACATAAGTTTAACTTTGACATAAGCTTGAGATGACATAAGCTTGACTTTGACATAAACATGACTTGACATAAGCTTGACTTGACATAAGCTTGAGATGACATAAGCTTGACTTTGACATAAACTTGACTTGACATAAGCTTGACTTGACATAAACTTGAGATGACATAAGCTTGAGATGACATAAGCTTGACATAAACTTGAAATGACATTAGCTTGACTTGACATAAGCTTGACATGACATAAACTTGAGATGACATAAGCTTGACTTGACATAAGCTTGACTTGACATAAACTTGAGATGACAAGCTTGACTTGACATAAACTTGAAGTTGACATAAGCTTGACTTAAACATATGTTTGAGATGACATAAGTTTGACTTTGACATATGTTTGAGATGACATAAGTTTGACTTTGACATATGTTTGAGATGACATAAGCTTGACTTGACATAAACTTGACTTGACATAAGCTTGAAATTGACATAAGCTTGACTTTGACATTAGCTTGATTTTGACATAAGCTTGACTTGACATAAGCTTGACTTTGACTAAACTTGACTTTGACATAAACTTGACTTGACATAAGCTTGATTTTGACATAAGCTTGACTTGACATACGCTTGAAATTGACATAAGCTTGACTTTGACATAAGCTTGATTTTGACATAAACTTGAGATGTTTAAGCTTGAGATGACATTAGCTTGACTTTGACATAAACTTGACTTTGACATAAACTTGAGATGACATAAGCTTGAGATGACATAAGTTTGAATTTGACATATGTTTGAGATGACATAAATTTGACTTTGACATATGTTTGAGATGACAAAAGCTTGACTTTGACATAAGCTTGACTTTGACATAAACATGACTTTGACATAAGCTTGACTTGACATAAACTTGAAATTGACATAAGCTTGACATAAGCTTTAAATTGACATAAGCTTGACTTTGACATAAGCTTGATTTCGACATAAGCTTGACTTTGACATAAGCTTGAGATGACATAAGCTTGACTTGACATAAACTTGACTTGACATACGCTTGAAATTGACATAAGCTTGACTTTGACATTAGCTTGATTTTGACATAAGCTTGACTTGACATACGCTTGAAATTGACATAAGCTTGACTTTGACATAAGCTTGATTTTGACATAAGCCTGACTTTGACATAAACTTGACTTGACATAAGCTTGAGATGACATAATTTTGACTTTGACATAAACTTGAGATGACATAAACTTGACTTGACATAAGCTTGACTTTGACATAAACTTGACATAAGCTTGAGATGACATAAGCTTGACTTGACATAAGCTTGAGATGACATAAGCTTGACTTTGACATAAACTTGACTTGACATAAGCTTGAGATGACATAAGCTTGACTTTGACATAAACTTGACTTGACATAAGCTTGACTTTGACATAAACTTGACTTGACATAAACTTGACTTTGACATAAACTTGACTTGACATAAGCTTGACTTGACATAAGTTTAACTTTGACATAAGCTTGAGATGACATAAGCTTGACTTTGACATAAACATGACTTGACATAAGCTTGACTTGACATAAGCTTGAGATGACATAAGCTTGACTTTGACATAAACTTGACTTGACATAAGCTTGACTTGACATAAACTTGAGATGACATAAGCTTGAGATGACATAAGCTTGACATAAACTTGAAATGACATTAGCTTGACTTGACATAAGCTTGACATGACATAAACTTGAGATGACATAAGCTTGACTTTGACATAAACTTGACTTGACATAAGCTTGACTTGACATAAACTTGAGATGACATAAGCTTGACTTGACATAAGCTTGACTTGACATAAACTTGACTTGACATAAGCTTGAGATGACAAAAGCTTGAGATGACATAAGCTTGACTTTGACATAAACTTGACTTGACATAAACTTGACTTGACATAAGCTTGAGATGACAAGCTTGAGATGACATAAGCTTGACTTTGACATAAACTTGACTTGACATAAGATTAACTTTTACATAAGCTTGAGATGACATAAGCTTGAGATGACATAAGCTTGACTTTGACATAAGCTTGACTTGACATAAGCTTGAGATGACATAAGCTTGAGATGACATAAACTTGAGATGACATAAGCTTGAGATGACATAAGCTTGACTTTGACATAAACTTGACTTGACATAAACTTGAGATGACATGAGCTTGAGATGACATAAGCTTGAGATGACATAAGCTTGAGATGACATAAGCTTGAGATGACATAAGCTTGACTTTGACATAAGCTTGAGATGACATAAGCTTGAGATGACATAAGCTTGACTTGACATAAGCTTGAGATGACATAAGCTTGACTTTGACATAAGCTTGAGATGACATAAACTTGAGATGACATAAGCTTGACTTGACATAAGCTTGACTTGACATAAACTTGAGATGACATAAGCTTGACTTGACATAAGCTTGACTTTGACATAAGCTTGACTTTGACATAAGCTTAACTTTTACATAAGCTTGAGATGACATAAGCTTGAGATGACATAAGCTTGAGATGACATAAACTTGAGATGACATTAGCTTGAGATGACATAAGCTTGACTTTGACATAAACTTGACTTGACATAAACTTGAGATGACATGAGCTTGAGATGACATAAGCTTGAGATGACATAAGCTTGAGATGACATAAGCTTGAGATGACATATGCTTGACTTTGACATAAGCTTGAGATGACATAATCTTGAGATGACATAAGCTTGACTTGACATAAGCTTGAGATGACATAAGCTTGACTTTGACATAAGCTTGAGATGACATAACTTGAGATGACATAAGCTTGACTTGACATAAGCTTGACTTGACATAAACTTGAGATGACATAAGCTTGACTTGACATAAGCTTGACTTTGACATAAGCTTGACTTTGACATAAGCTTGAGATGACATAAGCTTGACTTTGACATAAGCTTGAGATGACATAAACTTGAGATGACATAAGTTTGACTTGACATAAGCTTGACTTGACATAAGCTAGGGTTAAATACATGGGAGAACACATGACAAGGATAACCAATAAAAACAAAGAACTGTAAACAAGATAACAATCAACCAATGAAAACAAGACACATGAACACAGAGGGAAGCATGAAATCACATGACATGAAACAGGAAGTAGAAATTCAAAATAAAAGACATGAAAAACATGAACCAACAAAATACACATAACAGTTTAAGCCGTAAAGAATAATATTGTAACATGTAGGACGTCACATTCATTCCATAAAGTTCTTTTGAATGTTCATGAATTTCTTTTTTATTGCGTTAGAAAATGCCAATAAAATGCTAGAATCTTCCATGATAAAGCTGTAAATATTAAAGAACAAACTCCCAAAGATGTAGGCATACACAGTCTGAAGTTATTTTTAACAAAAACTTTGATAAGTGAGTTAAAGAGTCACGTTGTGTAAGCATGTCACTGACTATTCTGGGAATCACAGAAGGTTGTCTGAGTTTAGTGCACTTTGTGCTCTGATGAGAATCTGTGAGCTAAAAATAGACAAATCCAGAGGTTATATAGTCCTGTTATAACACTGTGACATGTAGGCTAATAGCTGGGGTGCACAGGTTAAATAGAAAAAGACAATAAGGGCATTGAGTAGCAATGCAGCGTAAAGACCAATATTTCAGCCAGGCTAATTAATACGGAAAAACCCATATGACACTCTTAAAGGGACAGTCCACCCCAAAAATCATAATTACTCCCCCTCATGACATCCCAGATGTGTATGACTTACTATCTACTGCTAAACATGAATGCAGATTTTTAGAAGAATATTTCAACTCTGTACTGAGTCCATACAATGCAAGTGAATGGTGACCAGAACTCTGAAGTTCCAAAAAGCACATAAAGGCAGCATAAAAGTAATCCATATGACTCCAGTGGTTTAATCCATG
>NC_068292.1:43746445-43748945 GCF_025860055.1 Xyrauchen texanus
CTATTTGATTTTATTATTTCCTTCAACCAGGCAGTGCAGTGTCTGACCCCGCCATACAGCCCTCACTGTGATGAACTGCAGGGGGCAGCAGAGACTACTTCTGTCAGTCCCATACAGGAGCCCAAATCTCAAGCGATCAGTGTTATCCGTCACACTTCAGATGCACTGTCGCTTTCAAACGATTTCAGACACAATCCTTCTAGTGCCACCCACTGTCAGACCGATGGCCCAGCTGGCAGAGACTCAAAACCCATAAACCTTCAGCCTCTCAGTTCTGATCCACTGAGCTTGCCGGTTCCTCCGCCTAGCCCTCCTGGAATGGTGTCTGGTTATCCTTCTGAAAGCGTGCCATCGGTTTCAGTATTCCAGATGCTTCCACTAACACCTGGCTCAGTGATCTCCATACCTCCTCTGTCCTTTGCACATTCAGCAAACGTTGTTCAACCATCGGTGGTGCTTGTAGCAGCTCAGATGCCCAACAGTTCAGTCATAGTGATTCTGCCCGAACCATCAGCTCCGAAACAAACATTTGCAGTGCCTTCATGTGGTTTGAAGTTTACTGCAATCGCTCCCGCTCCAGGCCTCAGCTTACCCATGAACAGGACCGTCTCTGAAGCGGTCCGAGTACGTGACTATGTCTGCACACACCTCGACTGCGGAAAAAGATACTTCAAAAGTTCCCACCTGAAAGCACACCTGAGGACTCATACAGGTAGAGAGGATGTTTCTCCTATACAGCCTTTTTAAAGGGATACTTCACCCAAAAATTTATATTCTGTCATCATTTACACCCTCTCATGTCGGGTGACTTGCTGTCTTATGTGGAACACAAAATGACAAAATGAAAGGTTGAGCAGAATGTTGATGCTGCTCTTTTCCGTACAATGAAAGTGAATGGTGACTAGTAGCTTTTAAGCTCCAAAACTCCCCAAAAGTATCCAGAAAGAAGTCCGTATGACTTGTGCGTTATATATCAAGTTTTCTGAAGCCCTTCGGTAGCTTTGTGCGAGGATACAAGCAGAATTTAAGGGCTATATTTCGCAGTGCATTTTCGTGCGAGCACTAATTCTGATTTTCCTGAGAAATAAGGCATTGCGCTGAGATGTTTGAGGACTGCGTCTAATCTCGGTGCAAAGTCTAAAATCAGTTCCTGCAGTTGCATTTTCGTAAATCCCTTACGATTACTCTTACGGTAATACTAGCTAGTGAATAACCGATATATCAGACTAGGCTACGTAGAAACCACTGGTGATATTTAAAGTATCGCTTAGCATTGCGCTTAAGGCTTAGCGCTCTTTTTTTTTCTCCCCAATTTGTAACGCCCAATTCCCAATGCGCTACAAGACCTCGTGGTGGCGTAGTGACTCGCCTCAATCCGGATGGCGGAGGACGAATCTCAGTTGCCTCCGCGTCTGAGACCGTCATCCGCGCATCTTATCACGTGGCTTGTTGAGCGCGTTACCGTGGAGACGTAGCGCATGTGGAGGCTTCCTGCTATTCTCCGTGGCACCTAACACACCATGCCCCACCGAGAGCGAGAACCACATTATAGCGACCACGAGGAGGTTACCCCATGTGACTCTACCCTCCCTAGCAACCGGGCCAATTTGGTTGCTAAGGAAACCTGGGTGCTGAGCTACCTATGCCCCCTAAGACGTAGCGCTCTTAAAATAGGGCCCAATAACAAATGGTTCGTTTTTGGGTGAACTATCCCGCTACGGTTCCTGTTTTTGACTGTTTGGGTGATTTCGAGTTTCGGTAGCGGTTCCTAATAATGTCCCATTTCTTATTCAACTAGGTGAAAAGCCTTTCAGGTGTTTCTGGGAGGGTTGTTTAAGGCGTTTCGCCAGATCAGATGAACTGTCTCGCCATCGACGCACACACACAGGAGAGAAGCGTTTCTATTGCCCGGTTTGCCACAGCCGCTTCATGCGTAGCGACCACCTGGCAAAACACGCTCGTCGCCATCTTACCTCCAAGAGAACTCCAGTGTGGCTGAAGGAGTTCAACCAGCTTCAAAGCATCAATGCTGTGTGTCACACTCTGCAACCTCTGGCCCCCAAGACCGAGAGCTGACAGATGCACGTGGATCTCGTTGTGGAGTAAAACATCTAACTCTGACATGGAGCTCAGAGGCCTCGAGAAGCATTTTTAAACGACATTAAAAACGTAACGCTAATGGCACAAGATACTGAAAAACAGTGGGACACGTTGCAAGAGCCAAAGATGTCCATCTGACGCAGGTGTACATAGATCTATAATAATAGAATTTATAAAATGGTGCAGACTAAAGAACACGTCCCGTGTGAACGGCCCATGATTTGCACGACACACACTGACATGCACACACACACACACACTCACTCACACACACACACACACACACACTCACACACACTCACTCTCACACACACACACACACACACACACACACTCACACACATTCACTCTCACACACACACACACACACACACACTCACACACTCACAGACACACACAC
>NC_068292.1:43753945-43769842 GCF_025860055.1 Xyrauchen texanus
TACAACCTTTAGAAATTATTTAATCAAAACTACCAAATAATCGTCTCGTCATCTCGTTTACACGGATATCAGGTAAAATCCGCTGGAGAAACATTATTTAAATGTCAGTTGGTGTGATCGTGCTGTAACCTCTGCAGCTTTAACGGTGTTTGCTTGTGTGGATTAGGAGAGCTGAGGTGTTTTTATTGTATTAATGCGCTTTATTGTTAATTAATTATGTATTTTCAGATTTTAATTTGATATGAATAATTTTAAATATGCTATAGTGTAGATGTGATTGTATATGTCCGGTGTATGTGTATCAAATACTGCGTGTTTATGCCTTTTTATTTATTTATCTATTTATTTTGGCAGAATTGATTTATAAGTGAATTTATTTTACTGATAATTTGATTTTATAACATCATGTTTTTATATTCAGACTAGTTCAGATCAGATGAGAACAGACTGATGTGCCTCTGCTTGAAACTCGTGACTGTCAAGTGTCACATTTTGAGGAAATGACGAAATCAAACTAAACTTCCCAAAACTTAATGAATTATTAAACATTTCTCTCTTCATTTGTTACAATTCTAGCCTAATGCACATTGAACGGCTATGTTCTGCAACTAAAACCACTTTTCTTTCTGTTTGTTGACAAATAACTCGGAGATGGACTCTTGTTTTTATTATTCACAAATACAAATTTGAGATTTAAATGTATGTTAATGTCAAAGGGGAAGTGTAAATAGTAAATAGGGGGTTGGTTTAGGATTGTTTGCTTGTAATTACACTATTACTCATGTGTGCGTGTATGTAATTACAGTCATTACTATAGTACATGCATGTAATATGTGTAACAAGGACACTGAGGTTTCTTACCAGATGATAGTTGGCAAACTTCCCTGAGATTGGCGTCATGTCCTGAACTGAGATCAGTCCGTTTAAATTGGACGTTGGGTCGCACACGGTTATGATAGTTTTACATTGAAGATAGCATGCCACACTGCATGTCAATTAACCAGTTATAGGTTAATCTTGAATTTAAGGATTCAGTATCAAGACATGCTTAACATATTTATTATTGTAATGCCTGTCAATCTATTTCTGTCTTTAGCCGCTACGTTCCCGCACTCCAGCAGCCATGACGGAGTTCTGGTTGATCTCTGCTCCTGGAGAGAAGACCTGCCAGCAGACATGGGACAAATTAATGATTGCTACCACTCGCACCAACAACCTCTCCACCAACAACAAGTTCAACATTCCTGATCTCAAGGTCACATTCTCTTCCTCTTTCTCTTTTTATAGTCTCTCAGCTCACTCAGAGATAGACCACGTGGAGACCAATAAGATGTATTGCTCAATATGGCGACTTTGGGAAAGGAAGTCCCATCTTCCGGTTAAAAGAGCCAATTGTCTTACTGGTTGTCAGTGCTTCGTCTAATCGGTCTACACACAAGCACATTAGCTGGACCAACCAGAATTTAGATTATAGATCAAAAGCCACCAGCAGCAGCTGGGGTCAGTCGGGTCTAACAGAGCTGATGCGACGATATATGGGACCTGGGTAACTCAGCGAGTAAAGACGCTGGCTATCATCCCTTGAGTTGTGAGTTCGAATCCCAGGATGTGCTGAGTAACTAGAGCCAGGTCTCCTCCTAAGCAACCAAATTGGCCCGGTTGCTAGGGAGGGTAGAGTCACATGGGGTAGCATCCTCGCGGTCGCTATAATGTGGTTCTCGCTCTCGGTGGGGCACGTGGTGAGTTGTGCGTGGATGCCGCGGAGAATAGGGTGACGCCTCCACACACTATACGTCTCCGCGGTAACACGCTCAACAAGTCACGTGATGAGATGTGCGGATGGACGGTTTCAGATGCAGAGGCAACTGAGATTCGTCCTCCGCCACCCGGATTGAGGCGAGTCACTACGCCACCACGAGGACTTGGAGCACATTGGGAATTGGGCGTGCCAATTTGGGGAGTAATGATTTATGAGTTTGTCCTGATCCACTGATCCTGGATCAATGGACCTAAAGAAGCCCAATAATCATTTAGAAACGGGGTGTTTCAACCCCTCAAAAAAATATTTGGCCATTTCCAGCTCAGTTTGTATGAAGCGCTCATTAAACGCAGCTCTTTTCCCAGAACTGGCAGAGAGCTGCGTTTGTTTGTAAAACCGTAACTTCATCTATGAAGTCATATTTATGCTACCACCCGTCTATGCTCCCCTATCTCAAGATGAATTCCTGTTCACGGTGAATCTTCACTTTCTATGACCCAGTTCTGTCCCTGTCGCTCAGGGTCATGTGACCTTGCTACCCTGTGTCATCTGGACCGGCCGCTTTCCACTCGGCGGAGAACTGAGGCGGCGGCGCCACACTAAAGCAGCGGCAGCCCCCGATGTCTGTACTGACTGATGCCGATCAAACACGGCTGCGTTTGTTTTGCTTCATTATACACACGATGGTCAAAGTGTCTTTGTTTCTGTTCCCTACATGCTGCAGGTCGGAACGCTAGACGTGTTAGTGGGACTCTCGGATGAGCTCGCCAAACTGGACTCTTTTGTTGAGAGGTAAAGTTGTGATCGTTTTAATACACTCAGTTGTTTCTAAATGCTTAAACACACCAGAAAAAAGAAACACCCTTATCTCATTTTAATGGAAAACTTGTCACCGCGATGCTAGCGTGTTATGACTACGTTACCAGGGTATTGCTTTGTAGTTGTTAGGGCCGGGTATTGATTAGGGATGGCACCGATACGATACCTGGATCGGTATCGGGCACCAATGGTGCGAGGACCCTATTGTTCTGCTAGGTTTTTATAATTTTTTTCCCGTAAGAAATCGCATTTTTGAGGCCTAAACATACTCGAAAAATCATGAAACTTTGCACACGCATCAGAAGTGGCGAACATTTACATCTGATATGGGGTTCAGGATTAGGTGTGGCAAAATGGCTCAATAGCGCCACCTACAAACTTTCAACGAAGCAGCCTTCAAGCCACGTTTCACCTACACGTAAGACGATCGATAGGCATATGTAACATGTCAACACGTGCAAAAAAGTCTCTTAGAACCACGCCCTAAACTCAACAGGAAGTCAGCCATTGTGATTTTTGTCATTTGTCATTTACTCACCCTCATGACTTTCTTTCTTCACCAGAACACATTTGAAGAAAAATAGAAGAATATCTCAGCTCAGTAGGTCCTTACAATGCAAGTGAATGGAGATTTTTCTTTTGAAGCTCAAAAATCACAGACAGTCAGCATAAACGTCATCCATACGACTCCAGTGGTTCAATTGATGTCTTTTAAAGTGACTCGTAAAAGTGGTGCGTAAAAGATCAATATGTATGTGCTTTTTTTTACTTTAAATCATGCTTCCGTTCTAGAACTGACACACGTGCGACACACATGGAAGAGCAGCGCTGTTTACAAGTGAGAAGGAGGAACGCTGTACAGAAGCTTGGTTGTTTTTGGTCTTGATCCGTTTCTTTACTCACAATGGTGAGTTTGAATCAAAATAAATCAGCCAAGACCTCAGAAAAACTATTTGGACCTCTACTAGTTTGGCTCATCCTTGGGAGCAATTTACGTCTGTAGAAGTTTTCGTTCAGGGGTAAAAAGAAGTTGGAAACAGCCGAGCAACGGTATACTGTATCCGAACATTCAGACACCCGCCACACGGATGTGGGAGGCGTTTAGAAGTAGGCTGTGGCTCAGGTGGTCGAGCGGGATTGGCGGTTCGATTCCGGCCCACACAACTCCACATGCCGAAGTTTCCTTGGGCAAGACACTTAACCCCAAGTTGCTCCCAATGTCAGGCTAAGCCTCGCATGGCAGCTCTGCCATCATTGGTATGTGTGTGTGTGTGTGTTTGTGTGTGTGCATGTGCGAGAGAATAGGTGATCGAGTCACAGTGTAAAGCGTTTTGAATACCGCTAAGGTTAAAAAGGCGCTACATAAGTGCAGACCATTTACCATGTAAAACCTTAAAAATGTGTTATCATTGACTTTATGCCTCGTTCTATGAATTCACATGAGATCAGTAAACAAAGCTGTTTAACCACTTGATGATGATGATTTAAAGTGATATACTGTATATCCAGTCTCGTTTATATTATGAATTCATGATGCTAATGCATGGCAATAATATGCGCCGGTTACACTCTGTTATTATATTGTAAAGATGAGTGTATAAAAGTGTTAATGTGCAGAACAAAGATAAAATAGAGGCATATCTTACTTGGCTATTGCTGCAGATGGCACATGAGTGAATGGGCGCTTGAGAGTATTTGAGAAGTGCTTTTAGTGGACTTAAAATGGAAAATGTCTTTAAGCGAACGATCGTACGGATGTAGGTACATTTGCACCAGCTCGCTAATAACTTTGCACATCGATGTGTTCATGTTGACCGGTGGTGGATGTAGACATGGGCGACATCTTGCGGTGGGGTGGCACGAGGCGGCGCAACCCCACTGGTCAACAACATAGTGGCTGTGTTGAAGTGGGATTCCCCCAGGGCGCCAAACAAGCTAGAACCGCTACTGATGTTGACTGATTTTGACTCGCTGAACAACGTAAACAAAATTAGACATCCGCCTCAAGGTAGGTGGAGCTCCAGGTCACACATACCGATGGCGTGTAAGGTGTTGAGCTAAAAGTTAGCCGCAGTGAGCTGTTTCAAACCACCGAAACAATGCAAAAACGCCTTTTTTTTTGGCCAGATTTTGTCCGTTCATTCTTCGATTTCGTAGGAAGTATATCAAGGCCTTTAGTCGTCATTTCAACCCAACATTTTCTTCAGTATTTGCTTCTCTTTTTTCCATAGATGTAAAGTTGATGGTGATTTACACTGCCAAGCGACAAAGCTTTTGGGTTAACTGTTCCTTTAAGTATCTTAAAAGTCATATTACGTCTTAGCTAGGTCTCTTGGACATCGTGTTTGATGTTTGATGTATTCCTGGTCTTGGATAGTCTTTGCCAGTTTTCAGAGGGTTGTCTCAGTACAGTGTGATGTCTTTGATGCTCTTCACAGTGTGGTGAAGAAGGTCGCTCAGTACATGGCAGATGTGTTGGAGGACAGCCGAGACAAAGTCCAGGAGAACTTGCTCGCTAATGGAGGTAACCGATACAGGATCACTGGCGTCTACGACAGCACAAGAGATGGTACGCTGTCGCTGGTTTTGGTAACATATATTTTTTCTGCGTTTCAGTTGATCTGGTCACCTACGCCACACGATTCCAGTGGGACATGGCCAAATACCCCATCAAACAATCGTTGAAGAACATTTCAGAGATCATATCAAAGGCAAGTCATCTGATCTAGTCCTCATTTCTATGTGTATAATCTGCAATCGACCCTTCGAAATCGACGCACTCTTTAGGAAATATACGGGCGAATAAAAAGCTTGCTAAAACCAATGCAATATATTTACAATGTTGCTTAGTTGTATTATATAATCAGCGAAATCATTATGAATACATCATGTATATCCAGCTGTATTTAACAGCAGAATTCTAACAGCTGTTTCTGATTGGGATATTGGGGCTTCTGGTTTTTAGTGACATCTATAAAACTGTGTGTCCTGTTGTCTACCCCTGCTGGTCAACAGCAAGTATCACAGATTGATAATGACCTGAAGGCTCGAGCATCAGCTTACAACAACCTGAAGGGAAACTTGCAAAACCTGGAGAGGAAGAATGCGTAAGTAACTTTTATTTTTAGGGTTTTTATGTGATACATGTGGGTTTATTTGGTTACCCTTAACCTCTTTGTTTGCTAGGATGTTGTTGATATTAATTGAATCTTTTGATGCTTTGTATTCATACATTGGTACGAGGCTGATGCATGTTGGTAGAAGTGCAAAACTTCCAGATTTAAAGAATTGCTTCATGCAAAATGTTTATGCATGCATGTCATTTTTAATGCTGTTATTTTGCACAAAGTGGAACATTTTGATGAATATTTGGCATTAAAAAGCACTCTAGAAATGACCTTTAAAGTATCATAACAGTTCTTCATATGACTTACGTGCAAGTAAGTTATTTCAAGTCGTCTGAAGTCAAACGATAGCTTTGTGTGAGAAACAGACTGAAATTGTAGTTGTTATTCACTGATAATCCTGAAATCTCTGAAAGCTCATTCATGTTTGTGTTTAAATTAAATAAATGGCATGTTTTACATCTTGACACCATTGGGTGTGTGCGTGCGTGCGTGTTCGCGCTTGTGTGCGCGCACGTGTGTGTGTGCGTGTATGTGTCCGTGTGTGTGCACGTGTGTATGTGTGCGTGCGTGTATGTGTCCGTGTGTATATGTCTGTGTGTGTGCGCTTGTGTGTGCACGTGTCTGCGCTTGTGTGCGCGCACGTGTGTGTGTGCGTGTATGTGTCCGTGTGTGTGCACGTGTGTATGTGTGCGTGCGTGTATGTGTCCGTGTGTATATGTCTGTGTGTGTGCGCTTGTGTGTGCACGTGTCTGCGCTTGTGCGTGCACGTGTTTGTGTGCATGTATGTGTCCGTGTGTATGTCCGTGTGTTTGTGTGTGTGCGTGCACGTGTGTGTGTATGTGTCCGTGTGTATGTCCGTGTGTTTGTGTGTGTGCGTGCGCGTGTGTGTGTATGTGTCCGTGTGTATGTCCATGTGTTTGTGTGTGTGCGTGCACGTGTGTGTGCGCGTGTGTGTGTGCGCGTGTATGTGTCCATGTGTATATGTCCGTGTATGTACCCGTGTGTATGTCCATGTGTTTGTGTTTGTGTGTGTGCGTGCACGTGTGTGTGTGTATGTGTCCGTGTGTATGTCCATGTGTTTGTGTGTGTGCGTGCACGTGTGTGTGTGCGTGTATGTGTCCATGTGTATATGTCCGTGTATGTACCCGTGTGTATGTCCGTGTGTTTGTGTTTGTGTGTGTGCGTGCACGTGTGTGTGTATGTGTCCGTGTGTATGTCCGTGTGTTTGTGTGTGTGCGTGCACGTGTGTGTGTATGTGTCCGTGTGTATGTCCGTGTTTGTGTGTGTGCGTGCACGTGTGTGTGTGTGTGTGCGTGTGCGTGTATGTGTCCATGTGTATATGTCCGTGTGTGTGCGTGTATGTGTCCATGTGTATATGTCCGTGTGTGTGTGTGTGTGCATGCACGTGTGTGTGTGTGCTTGTGTGTATGTCCGTGTGTGTGCACGCGTGTGCGTGTATGTGTCCGTGTGTATATGTCTGTGTGTGTGTGCTTGTGTGCATGTGCGTGTGTGTGCACGTGTCTGCGCTTGTGCGTGCACGTGTTTGTGTGCATGTATGTGTCCGTGTGTATGTCCGTGTGTTTGTGTGTGTGCGTGCACTTGTGTGTGTGTGTGTGTGTGCATGTGTATATGTCCGTAAGTGTGCGTGTATGTGTCTGTTTGTATATGTCCGTGTGTGTGTGTGCGTGCACGTGTGTGTGCGCGTGTGTGTATGTGTCCGTGTGTGTGTGTGTGCGTGCACGTGTGCGTGTATGTGTCCATGTCGTGTGTGTGCGCCACCTACATTTCAGATCTGTATATTGTGAGGGAAGGTGATAGAGGAAAGATAATTTTTCCTAGTAATTGCTGTTATATAGTGGAATATAATAAGGCGTTTGCAGGGAGATTGAGCAGACAGAACAGGAATTGCATGCTCGCAAACTTTGGGGGAAAAAAAGAAACATTTTATGCTATCGGTCCACTGTTTTTGTTTAAGGTGAGCTTTTAAATTTGGGTCATCAGCCAAAAAAGGGACCGTTGTTATTTACATGATGAATGTGTGTTAACACTAACGTTGTCTCATCAGAGGGAGTCTGCTCACCAGGAGTCTGGCTGATATTGTCAAGAAAGACGACTTTGTGCTGGATTCTGAGTATCTCATTACTATGCTAGTGGTGGTACCAAAGTAAGTGACACATTTCAATATAAAACGAAGTGCTGTGAACACACTTTAGATTGTCTTGTTGAATTTTCTTGACACTCGTGGTGACAGTATGTTTTCTAACCCTACAGGACGAATTACGGTGACTGGCAGCACACTTACGAGACTCTCGCTGAAATGGTGGTGCCACGATCCACTAAGTAAGCAACTTGCAACATGCTATACTGCCTTCTAAGATACCTTGTTATAGCGCCACCAAGTGGCCGAGGCATGCATTTTTTTTTTTATGTGTCCTCAGATTTCCATTCAAGAGTTATATCCGTTGGGTCTGGGTAGCTCAGCGAGTATTGACGCTGACTACCACCCCTCGCGAGTTTGAATCCAGGGCGTGCTGATTGGCCCGGTTGCTAGGGAGGGTAGAGTCACATGGGGTAACCTCCTCGTGGTCGTGATTGGTGGTTCTCGCTCTCAATGGGGCGTGTGGTGAGTTGTGTGTGGATCGTGGAGAGTAGCATGAGCCTCCACATGCTGCGAGTCGCAGATGCACAATGAGTCACGTGATAAGATGCGCAGATTGACGGACTCAGACGCGGAGGCAACTGAGACTCGTCCTCCGCCACCCCGATTGAGGCGAGCCACTACACCACCACCACGACTGAGAGTGAATTGGGGATTGGCCATTCCATATTGGGGAGAAACATTTATGTAAAAATGGCCACGCCCACTTGGCACGTTTTGGCGTACCGTTGCCTCAATGAATTAAAAGATCGAACTTTTTTTGGTCATTATTGATATTGAGACTCTAGAGAATAGTTGTGCACTGGTTTGGCTCCGATCGAGCGAAGGACCTAGGACTAATCTGAATAAGTAGGTTTTATGGCAGAAGTATTTGCTTTGTTCATCTTGAGCCAAGGAATCCGTTGATATAAGGACATGCAGTTTAGGAGTTATGGTTTAAAATGCATGTGCCTTTGTAATAGTGCCATGCACATTTTTATCTTACGTAATTCTATTGATTTTGTGGTCAAATGTGATTCTGACATGTTGCTTCTAACCACACTCCTCTTTCTCCCATCAGTCTGCTGTTTGAGGATCATGACAGCGGCCTGTTTTCCGTCACACTCTTCAGAAAGGCCATCGATGACTTCAGGCACAAGGCCAGAGAGAACAAGTAAACCACTCCACTGTGATGTCATAATCACACCTTTGATTTGTGTGTCTTAGACGTTTGGGAGAAGATCCAGTTTTCACATCATAGTCCACTCTGTGTCCACCTCGCAGGTTCACGGTGCGAGACTTTCAGTACAATGAGGAGGAACTGAAAGCAGATAAGGAGGAGATGACACGACTCTCTACTGACAAGAAAAAGCAGTTTGTATGTATCCGCTGGACGGGATTGTAGCATGTGGCTACATCAATGTTGGGTAATTGTAATTAAATGCAGGTTTTCTGCAGGGGCCACTTGTCCGATGGCTTAAAGTGAACTTCAGCGAGGCGTTCATTGCTTGGATCCACATTAAAGCTCTGAGGGTCTTTGTGGAGTCTGTGTTAAGGTAGCAACACACACAACACCTTAGTGAGACACTTATAATGGAAGTCAATGGGGGGATATTTTTGGAGGGTTTAAAGGCAGAATTGTGAAGCTTATAATTTTATAAAAGCACTTGCTTTAATTCTACTGGGTGTGATTTGATAAGTTGTTTAAATCATACAGCTTTACGATTAGTTTTAGTGTTTACGCGTTATGTTGTCATGGCAACTTAGTTGTAAACTTTCCACAGATGTGGTTAATAAGTGATTTTATGACAGTAAAATCATGTTAACACACATATTGTTTACGTCTCGTGTCTATACAGTGAGTATTTTAACGTTTACAGATGAAACCCCATTGACTTCCATTGTAAGTGTCTCACTGCAACACACATTTGTGCATTTTGTAAAGAAAAGGAGGAACGAGTCGAAATGTATTTTTAATGGTAATGAACTTAATGAAATCCTCTTTACAAGCTGAACTCCTTCAGAATGTCGAACCTTTGACACCTGCATTAAAAATAACTAGATGCAGCACAACAAATGTAACAGAGCGCGGGTTTCTCGTGATGCACAATTCTTTTAACTTGCCACAATGTTTAAAAAACAAATTCTCGCGGTCCTCGCGAGATGCTGAAAAAACACTAAATCATGCGCAATGATCAAAGGCCATCCAGTGTGTGTTTACATGGGAAAAACCGTGCAGGTGCATAGAAAAACAGGTTTTGTGTGAACAGCCCCCAATTCGTCTGTTTGCGCGTCTGTGAGTGCGAGCGCACGTGCAAAAAAAGTTACGTTAAAATTAAAAAATAATATAATAAATATTTAATAAAAGTAGCCTATTGTCATATTTAATATGAATGTAAAAATATTTATAATAATAAATATAGTACTAGATAGGTACATTTCCTGAAGAAAATGTGAGTGGTGCTTGCCGTAGCAAAACTCGTCAAATAGAATTTTCTAACTTGTTGCTAAGCATTAAAATAATGGTCATAGAATGTTGCTAGCATGTGTTTTTCATGATGGTGGCATGTAGGTATTATGTTTGTGTTAGCATTATGCTAGCACGTTTTTAGAATGTTTTAACACTTCGCTAGGTGATGCTAACATGTGTTAGCATGATGCTAGCACGTTTTTAGCATGTTTTAGCACTTCGCTAGGCGATGCTAGCATGTGTTAGCATGATGCTAGCAAGTTTTTAGCATGTTTTAGCACTTCGCTAGGCGATGCTAGAATGTGTTAACATGATGCTAGCACGTTTTTAGCATGTTTTAACACTTCGCTAGGCGATGCTAGCATGTGTTAGCATGATGCCAACACGTTTTTAGCATGTTTTATCACTTCGCTAGGCGATGCTAGCATGTGTTATCATGATGCTAGCATGTTTTATCACTTCGCTAGGCGATGATAGCATGTGTTAACATGTTGCTAGCACGTATTTAGCATGTTTTAAGGTGTGGCTATGAAGATTTTAGGTCATTACTTATTGGCTGCTTGATAATATAAATCCTCTGAGGGAGAGAGAGAGGGAGAGATGCAGGGCTGACAGGCCCTTTGGTGTCTGTGTGTGTGAAAACGTCAGTTGGGATTTAAATTTCTGAACATTCCGCAATGTTAAGTCAATGGGACGTTTTTGGCGCTTTTTCGTCCGCTGTGCGAACATCGTACACCCGATCGCTTAGACAAGATACAGCGCACCTCTCCTCAATGAGCCGCACGATTTGACGCCTCAAACGGGTCTGTGACAAAAGCTGTGGGAGGAGCAGCGCGCCAAACTTTGTGTGGAATAATAAGTATGCAAGAGAACAATAGTGATGCCTTGCCTTTGGCAAGCACCACTAATAATAATAATTTATTGTTTTAATTCATTACAGATGTTTACAAACATACAGTTACTTAAAAACATTTTTTTTTTTTTTTTAATGACCCAAAACCGTTTTGTCTGGTCCAGCACAGGTTGGGTAGCAGACCTCAAGAAAACATTTTAAATATTAAAAAGATATAAAAAAAAAAACCCCACATTTAATGACCCCTTTAAAGTATTGTATGATGAGTCAGGCCCACTACCAGCACATATTGTTTGCACTTAATTATTGGATGTGAAAGAGATTTTCTTCAGCTAAATACACGTTTTATTGTAAATAAACAGATATGGATTGCCCGTGAACTTCCAAGCGATGCTGCTACAGCCCAACAAGAAGAATATGAAGAAATTGAGGGAAGTTCTGTACGATCTTTACAAGCATCTGGACAGCAGCGCGGCCGCCATTATCGACGTAAGTCTCCGGTCGGCTCTGGGCAAAGTTTGTGATGTTGTGATTCATCTCAGAGCTCGTTGGTTTGGTGTAATACTTTACTTCTGGAATAATCTGTCATTGTCTTTTCCCTGTTTCAGCAATCTGCCATGGATATTCCTGGCTTGAACCTCAGCCAGCAGGAGTATTATCCCTACGTGTATTACAAAATCGACTGCAACCTGCTGGACTTCAAATAGAAGAGCCGTTCTCCATCCTTTAATTTTGTCTTTGTGAAACAATCTTAAAGTTAAATTGAACATTTTCTGCACTCTTTCTCTGGTTCTGGTCACCCCCCTCGTGCATGCTCGTTCATATTCAAAGATACTTCTCTATGGCCGGAGAGTCTCTATATCTGCTGTCCCTAGTATTTTGTTTACATTTTTTTTTTAAGGAGGTAATCGTGTTATCATATGTGCAAGTGAACTACACAAGCATTTTAAGTCATTCCATTCATGTTTTGTGAAGAGTACTGTAGTAGTTACATCTGATGTTAGCGATTGTTATTGTGGACAATTGTGGTTTTAACTTTTATTCTTTAGAAGGCATCAGTGGTCCATTTAAAAACAAAATGAGAGCAAAGGTGTTACAAAGATGCAACATGTGCTGTATGTGATGTACATTTGGTGTTAAAAGAGTTATATGTGCAGAATTATTGTATGTCATGGAACCAAAATATAAATTAATATGAGTATATAAAACTGTACAGCATTGTTTTGTTGTTCTTCTTTGAATGTTTATTAGGTGAGAACTGGTTCTTATTTGGAACCCAAACACACAGCGTGACCAGTATAGACCGATTCCCGAACGAATGACTCTTATGAGATGATTCCTTTGAATCTTCATTGTGAAACACACAGGGTGACCAGTATAGACCGATTCCTGAACGAATGACTCTTATGAGATGATTCCTTTGAATCTTCATTGTGAAACACACAGCGTGACAGTATAGACCGATTCCCAAACGAATGACTCTTATGAGATGATTCCTTTGAATCTTCATTGTGAAACACACAGCGTGACCAGTATAGACCGATTCCCGAACGAATGACTCTTATGAACAGATTCTTTTGAATCTACATTGTGAAACACACAGCGTGACCAGTATAGACCGATTCCCAAACGAATGACTCTTATGAGATGATTCCTTTGAATCTTCATTGTGAAACACACAGCGTGACCAGTATAGACCGATTCCCAAACGAATGACTCTTATGAACAGATTCTTTTGAATCTACATTGTGAAACACACAGGGTGACCAGTATAGACTGATTCCTGAACGAATGACTCTTATGAGATGATTCATTTGAATCTTCATTGTGAAACACACAGGGTGACCAGTACAGACCGATTCCCGAACGAATGACTCTTAGGAGATGATTCATTTGAATCTTCATTGTGAAACACACAGTGTGACCAGTATAGACCGATTCCCGAACGAATGACTCTTAGGAGATGATTCATTTGAATCTTCATTGTGAAACACACAGCGTGACCAGTATAGACCGATTCCCAAACGAATGACTCTTATGAGATGATTCCTTTGAATCTTCATTGTGAAACACACAGCGTGACCAGTATAGACCGATTCCCAAACGAATGACTCTTATGAACAGATTCTTTTGAATCTACATTGTGAAACACACAGGGTGACCAGTATAGACCGATTCCTGAACGAATGACTCTTATGAGATGATTCATTTGAATCTTCATTGTGAAACACACAGGGTGACCAGTACAGACCGATTCCCGAACGAATGACTCTTAGGAGATGATTCATTTGAATCTTCATTGTGAAACACACAGCGTGACCAGTATAGACCGATTCCCGAACGAATGACTCTTATGAACAGATTCTTTTGAATCTACATTGTGAAACACACAGCGTGACCAGTATAGACCGATTCCCAAACGAATGACTCTTATGAGATGATTCCTTTGAATCTTCATTGTGAAACACACAGCGTGACCAGTATAGACCGATTCCCGAACGAATGACTCTTATGAACAGATTCTTTTGAATCTACATTGTGAAACACACAGGGTGACCAGTATAGACCAATTCCTGAACGAATGACTCTTATGAGATGATTCATTTGAATCTTCATTGTGAAACACACAGGGTGACCAGTACAGACCGATTCCCGAACGAATGACTCTTAGGAGATGATTCATTTGAATCTTCATTGTGAAACACACAGCGTGACCAGTATAGACCGATTCCCGAACGAATGACTCTTATGAGATGATTCCTTTGAATCTTCATTGTGAAACACACAGCGTGACCAGTATAGACCGATTCCCGAATGAATGACTCTTATGAGATGATTCCTTTGAATCTTCATTGTGAAACACACAGCGTGACCAGTATAGACCGATTCCGAGCGAATGACTCTTATGAGATGATTCCTTTGAATCTTCATTGTGAAACACACAAGCGTGACCAGTATAGACCGATTCCCAAACGAATGACTCTTATGAGATGATTCCTTTGAATCTTCATTGTGAAACACACAGCGTGACCAGTATAGACCGATTCCTGAACGAATGACTCTTATGAGATGATTCCTTTGAATCTTCATTGTGAAACACACCGTGTGACCAGTATAGACCGATTCCCGAACGAATGACTCTTATGAGATGATTCCTTTGAATCTTCATTGTGAAACACACAGCGTGACCAGTATAGACCGATTCCCAAACGAATGACTCTTATGAGATGATTCCTTTGAATCTTCATTGTGAAACACAGCGTGACCAGTATAGACCGATTCCCAAACGAATGACTCTTATGAGATGATTCCTTTGAATCTTCATTGTGAAACACAGCGTGACCAGTATAGACCGATTCCCGAATGAATGACTCTTATGAACAGATTCTTTTGAATCTACATTGTGAAACACACAGGGTGACCAGTATAGACCGATTCCTGAACGAATGACTCTTATGAGATGATTCATTTGAATCTTCATTGTGAAACACACAGGGTGACCAGTACAGACCGATTCCCGAACGAATGACTCTTAGGAGATGATTCATTTGAATCTTCATTGTGAAACACACAGCGTGACCAGTATAGACCGATTCCCGAACGAATGACTCTTAGGAGATGATTCATTTGAATCTTCATTGTGAAACACACAGCGTGACCAGTATAGACCGATTCCCGAACGAATGACTCTTAGGAGATGATTCATTTGAATCTTCATTGTGAAACACACAGTGTGACCAGTATAACCGATTCCCGAACGAATTACTCTTATGAACCGATTCTTTGTCCCCTCTAATGGGGGCAGTTGCAACATTTGACTCTCTATTCAAGTATAAATTGTAGGTATATTATCATATGTGTGCTTGTTACAGCAGTGTGGGTGGGTAGCTGAGAGACCTGGGTTTAATGTATTACAATTTTGGCTTTCCAATACAAACAGTCTCTGAGAAACTGAAGGAAATGCAAAAAGTGTTGCAACCGTCCCCACTCTCCCCCATTCATTAGATAGTGACGGTCGTGTTCTGATCTCTGTCCATGGTGCTGAAATGCGCATCGTCCACGATGACGCGCAACAACGCATATTGAACCAGACACAACTCATGCGGGAAACATCCCGTGTTTATCTGCTGATCCACGCATAGGGATGGAAATGTATCACCGACACGCATCATAGGCAGGATTCGCTCTGTGAGGATGCGGATGGTGGTGGGCCCGATGGGTTGCGGAGGAAGCCGGTCTGCCACGATCGAACCCCGTTATTACGAGAGCAGAGACACCGAGTCGACGTGGCTCACGGACACGGAGATCACGCAGCTGCCGGTTGCCGGTGACAGTCACAAACCGAACGGAACCAGCGAGAGCGCGACAGAGAAGGAAAATACAACAGCAACCGCATCAGGTCAGACAAATGCCCGTATATATACACGGAGGCTATGTGATGTATAGCATTTTAAAACCATGGCAACCAGATTCCCACTATAATGGTGATACAATATGGCATTGATTGTACCTTATAAATACATATGTGGAATATTAATGTGGTTCCTGAATCTGATACCATTACTGAACCACAGTATTGTTTGGTAGAGGATAATACGAAAGCCAATATATAGCTTAATATTCCTTAAAAAACTGGGAACTGTCAAAACATTACTATCATGGGCGGACTGGCCATAGAGAGAACTGGGATGTTTCCGGTGGGCCAGCCATGCACCGGACAAAGCGGGTATG